>NW_010122199.1:0-14664 GCF_000699245.1 Pterocles gutturalis | reverse complement strand
ACATTCTGTGATTCTGTGATTCTGTGTCAGTCATTTAGCTGTACATCACCTCAGTGAGAAAATACTTCCAGGCAGCACAGCTTTTTGACATGATGCCAAGGCCTGGATTAATATTAATGCCTAGAAAGATTACTACCTGCTGTGCTGAATGATGCTATTTCCTGAGGCACACAACTGTTCTTTGGAGAGAATTCCTCCAGGTGAAGCAGACAGCCCTACCAGCACTTATTGCAGGACAGCTAGAGAACACAGCAAGAGCAGAAAGGTGCAACAAACTCAGGAGGAGTCAGGGAACTTAGAAGTAGCAAAGCAAAGAGTGGCAGCAGCAGGAGCAAGGAGTAGTAACAGAGGAAGCCAGATGGAGAAAATAGCAGTGGGAGCCAGCTGAATAAGAACTAGGTGAAGAGTTTTGAAAGCCTGAATGCACAGATTTTTACTCACTCTGCCTCTTGAAAGTCATCTGTTGTCAAAGGTTACAACAGAGCCATCTTCTTATAGGTAAATGGAATTGATGAGCAGTGTGTACGATGCTGGGGTAAATACAGAATATTTAACAGTATAGAGCAAAAAAAAGCTTTCAGGGGACTGCTTTGGCAGGCCTGCTCTTACAAAAGGCAGACGCCTCAAATTATCCTGGCATGCTGCAGTAGGCAAGCAGGATATGTCAGTGCAGTTATTGTGGTGCTCTCAGTCCACATGCAATTGATGTGAGTACATAAAGAAGATCAAAGCCTCAAGTCCACCTCATCCTTCTCCCCTCAGTCTTTCAACTCCTTACCTTCACTTGGCAGAGGCAACTTCAGTAGTTAATTTTAGAGTAGCAATGGTCTATTTTGAAAAGGATGTTGAACCTGCCCTTTGCCATACTGCTGGCAGGACTAGAGATAAAAAAAGAACAGGAAAAAACAGGGGCACACCCTGGGACCTTTCAGAGGGCGCTGTGGAGTTGAGAGTGCTGTGGTTGCTAGAGGGATGATGTTCAAGAAGTCTTTGTTCCAGGTGGAGCAATGGGTTCGTTAAGCCCACAACACTATTAACATCTATTCTTTCCAGCTTCCATGAAATAAATGTTTATCCAGAGGCAATTTCATTTCTTCTTATCTATCATCATGGGTATCTGTCAATGTGTACAGCAGGATTTGGAAAAGTCTGACAGCTTCTTCTGTGTGTTGCACAGTGAGCCCTGGGCTGGTGGCCATGGGGTAGGAGAAGGGAGCCCTGCACTGCTGGGGCGGTGCTTCTCCTGAATAGAGTTTTATATACGATAGACAGTAAATTTCAATGGATGGATTTTGTGAAATAATAAAATCAATGGCATGGAAGTCACTTGTACCCCCAGTAACCACAGATCTTTTATTTCTGACTCCAGGAGGTCCAGAGCATTATGGACGAAATTAATCAGGAGGCTATGGGGAGGCTTTATTAAAATTAACAAATTATTGGGTTTCCTATCCATATTAATCTTTCTATTCACCCTGAAAGGGAGATTTCTAATAATTACTGTATTTTTCTGTGAACATACAGTACTGCAATCACATGATAACAGCATAGTTTGATTATCTGAAAATACAAATTTTTTAAAGAAATGAATCATTATTACTAGGGGAAAAGAACAAAAAAGAACACACACAACTGTTAATTAAAAAGTATTGCATACCTCATCAGGAAAGATACAGCTACCACTGACTTCAATATCTGAACAAATTTTCACAGCTACTGCTACAGGTTTTGTCAGAAAAAAGACTGTTGGAAGTACCATTGCAAACGTGGGCATAACACTCACGAGTAAAAGGAAGTGGTTGTTCCTCTGCTGCCATGGCTTTGTTTTGGAATGGTGAAAAGACAAAGCTTTTGGACCATTGCATGTGGCTGCTTCATAAAGCCACCTTGCTTTCCCAAACCAGACAGTCAGTTTCACTTGTTGGTTCACAGGTGGAAGGGAAGGCAGAAATATTTTCTGAGGATAGAACTAGACTTGCAAGGTAGGATTTATCTGACCACATTAAAGCACCTGTATGGGATCTATCAACCCTCAGCTTCTCCTACAGCCAAAGGAATATAAAAAAGGAACTCATCCTGAATAGTTAGCTGAAATAGTAGCTTAATAATGCTACAATTCTGGGTAACAAAGTGCCTGTTCCTCTTCATCAGCTACGAGGGGAGTGAATAGCTCAGAAGACCATCTGTAGTGTCAAAGCACAAGAATTTCTATGATCCTCTATGCTTACACCTGCCCATGATGAATCTAATTTTCTCTAGCTTATAGGGAACAATGCCCATCCCTGTATGTGCTGTTTTTGGCTGGGATAGAGTTAATTTTCTTCACAGTAGCTAGTATGGGCCTGGGTTTTGGATCTGTGCTGAAAACAGTGTTGATAACACAGGGATGTTTTAGTTACTGCTGAGCAGTGCTCACACAGAGTCAAGGCCTTTTCTGCTTCTCACACCACCCCACCAGCAAGCAGGCTGGGGGTGCACAAGAAGTTGGGAGGGGAGAGAGCAGGACAGCTGACCCCATCTGACCAAAGGGATATTCCATACCATATGACGTCATGATCAGCATATAAAGCGGGGGGAAGAAGAAGGAAGGGGGCAGATGGTCAGAGTGATGGTGTTTGTCTTCCCAAGTAACCATTATGCATGATGAAGCCCTGATTTCCTGGAGATGGCTGAACACCTGCCTGCCCATGGGAAGCAATGAATGCATTCCTTGTTTTGCTTTACTTGCATGAATGGCTTTTGCTTTACTTATTAAACTGCTTTTATCCCAACCCATGACTTTTCTCACTTTTACTCTTCCAATTGTCTCCCCAGTCCCACCAGGGGAGAGTGAGCAGGTGCCTGTGTGGTGCTTTGTTGTCATCTGGGTTTAAACAATGACACCATTTTATAAAGCACAGACTTGTATTTCATTATGAGATGGCTGATCTCTGCAGAGGTATCCACTATTGACAGAATTAAAGATCAGACAGAACCTTTGACAGATACACTGTTCTATAGGAGAAATACACTGGGGACTTCTTTTAAAAAGGAAAAGGTGAAAACTGAGGATGCCAGCTCTTTGTGCTGAAGAAAATTATTGGTTTAACTTGTTCTCAAATTTAAGTGAAAGGCAATTTTTTAGTCCAGTACAACAACTTTATTGTTACTTCCAGCAGTCTTAAACTTGGTGCAAGCAGAGACAATTATTTCATTATTCAGGAGTGGCTCTTGTAATGGGAAGACAAATTGCTGAAACTCCCATCCCATCCAGCAATGTCCCCTAGTGCCAGTCTGTTACCCAAGAAGATCAGCAGCTCTTCTCTGTTTATACAGAACAGAGAAATACTAGTTAACAGTAAACACTAACTTTTACATAGGTCAATAAAAAGTGAAGACCTTTCTGTAGCTGTGTACCAAATAAAGAGTTTTTAATAATGATTTACAACTAAGGTAGTTGTCATTATGTTCTGGATAAAACCATGCCACTCAAAGACTCAGAAAAGTTTTCTGTAGAAATTCCTATGAAACTCAAACAAATCTCCTGGGAAACCCATGTGTCTTTCTTTCAGCTGAGACAGAGTTAACTTTCTTCATAGTAGCTAGTAAGAGGATGTGTTTTGGATCTGTGCTGAGAAGGCGACTGATAACATACTGATGTTTATAGTTGCTGCTGGGACAGTCAAGGATGTTTTAGCTTCTCTGCTGTGCCAGTGTCTGCAGGTGCAGAAGAAGCTGGGAAGGAGCACATCGCCAATTACTACCCTAGGATTTGACCTTAGGTTTAGGTTTGCGACCAAATTGGCCAATGGTCTATTCCATATCATGCACTCCATGCCTAGTATATAGAGGAGGCTCTGTCCGGAAATGTTCTCCCTCTCTGGATCACCCCTCTCTCAGAGTCATCTCACTCTCTGTCAGCTCTTTGTCTCTTACGTGCTAAGGCTCTTATCTCTTTTCCATGATTGCATTTTCAGGACTCTACCTTCTCCAAGATCATTAGCCAGGAACAGTGTGAGACTTGGTCATCAGGTGGTGAACAGTTTCACTGTGTATCACTCATTTGTATATTTGGATATATTATTATTATAATTATTCTCATTATTATTTCCAATATTATTGTAGTTTAGTTATTAAATTGTTCTTATCTCAACCCACAAGTCTTTTTTTCCCTTTACCCCTTTAATTCTCTCCCTCATCCCCAGGAAGGGGAGGGTGAGCAAGCAGCGATATGGTATTTTTCTGTCACTAGCTGGGTTCAAAACTACAGCATCATGAAGGAGATTCTACTTCAGATATATCATGAACATCCATAGGATACATCAAAATCTAAAACAATCCATCTTTTCCATCCAGGAAGAAAGCAGAACCATATAAAACACATACAAATGTACTATGGGAAGAGCTGTGTGGAGTCAGACTGAAGTTCCATCTAGCCCAGTATCAAGCATATAGTGAAGAGTATAAGAAAAGAACAATTAAAAAAAATATATAAGAACAGAATAGACATTTTCCCAGAATGGTCTCAAGAACATCCCGAAGCAGAGCTAATCAGAAGGGACTCTTCTAACTGGTTTCTCAGGTTGATCTTGGAATCCATTTAAATTTTAGAACCCACTTTGTAAATGGGTATCATGAAATATGAAACAAAAAAATGCCTTTTTTGCCTGTTTTGATCTCAAATGTTGTCCCTTAATATACCCCTGAAAGCTATCTGAGTTTGAAAGATACTATGCAGAAGGAAGAAGGACCTCTGTTCTAGCATGAATCATCTTTCTGCTAACAGCAACGGCCCACAAAAATGAACCTCTCTCTTTCTTTTCCCTTTCAGATATTTTCAAGACACCAAACCCATGCCATCTGGTTTAAGTGGACAGAAGCAATTTCTGAGAGAGCTTTTCAGTATCCTTCAATCTAAACAGAAGTGTGTCTTTCTCAGACACTTGCCATTGTAATCACAAGGCCATTTATTTCTTTTGATGTTTGCAGTTTAGGGAACTGTATACACATCCCAGTTGTGTGCAGCTTTGTGAACCTGACACAGTAACTGCATTTAACTTCTTTTGCTTTTTAGACTTAATTACCTTTCAGCTGCTGACATCGTTCTTTGCATTCAGTTCCACAAATTCATGAAAGTTTGTCACTTTCATTAGAAGTGTCAAAACCAGCTCTGTTCAGTGCTCCACAATCTTAACTTTATAAACCACAGTTTCAAATACTCTCTCAGAATCTGTTTCTACCTACACAAAACTGTGTGTAAAAATAATTTACATTTGCAAAACTCAGCACACATACACACATGCAAAATATATTAAAACCCACAGGTTACTTTTACGTCTTACATGTGCTGCATGTGCACCCCCTTGATTGCATTTGAAAAGCTTTAAAAACCTCTATGTGAAACCCTGATTTCATTTAAATCAATGACAAAAATCTTCCTACTCCACAGAATCAGAACCAGAATTACCCCTCCTATTTTTATTATGTTCATGTACAATTATTTGATCAAATGTGATGAAAAATTACACTTCCATTCTGTCAATATTGAGCCAGAAGCCTTGACATTGGGCTATATTCCTTCATTGACATGGCTTAGATCAAGAAAATAAAAATTTTTAAATTACAAATTTTCTCATAGATTCTCCTTATTTTCTCTAAACTTCTACCTGTTCCATACTCCTTGCTTACCTGGTGACATCTTCAATGATCTTTTTTCTCAGGTACTCATCATACTGACTGTCAGACGTTCATTCAGTTGGCCAGAATGAGTCTGATTTCAAACACTGTGGCTTCATTGTCTGCCACAAACCATTCACAGAAAATCACACTGTAGTGAAAGGGGAGGAAATGACAGAAAAATATTGTCAGGTAATAAGAAGTAAATTCATGAGTCATAAATTACTTGCTGAGAGGAACATAAAGAGCAAAATTGTGGTTTTGGCATTGGCTTAATGGGAACACTATCAAAAGTATTAAATTTTTTGCTCTGACTTACAGGATTGAATCTAATTATGAAAAGTTTCTAACTAGAAATGGAACTTGTATGGTCTTTAGCAAAGTAAAAAAGTAGTTTTCTTCTCAGCCATTGCTGCACTTAGGCAGTATATTAACAGAGTCCTGTCATTGCAAAGTCGAGGCTTCTGTTACAATTTGACTATGTATAACTGATGTTACCTGCCTATATTGATCAGATCAATGTGCTTGTGCTGTGAGATAGGAAAGGTCTCTGCACGCTAATCAGTGGAACTGTCAGCCAGAGAAAGCATGGTTAATTCCCCACAACCTAGGTATCCAGCAGCCTTGTGTGTGTATCCCCATACAAGAGATGTAGAAGATCATTCAGGCCTCAGTAATAAAACTGTGTTCCTCTCCCCCTCCTGAAATTCTGCAACTACAGTCAGGTCCCTGCCGTAAGATTATTCCATAAACTGAAAGTACTCATAGGAACCGTATACAGACCTAATAAACAGGAACATGCAGCAGGATCAGCTAAGAGCCCCTGATTCTCTTGTGAGCAGGAGTCATTTGGGATTATCATTCAGCTAGTAAGATTAAGGTACATAATTGCAATGCCAATTTCCTAGTACTTCTCCTTTCCCCTACTCCTAGAAGTATGAAGCCTTGAAAAATTAGCTGTCGTCTATTGAATATAAAAAGGGGGAAAGGAGAGACTATTTCCATCTAATTCATGCTATGATGACAGGTATGAGAGAATTGCCATTTGTATCATCAAGATCAAAATATTTCTGAAGCTCTGTCATTCATTTATGGTTTCTACATAAACGGGCAAAGCCATTTTTGCCCACAGATTCATGCCAGTCTTGAATTATTCCCGCAGGGCCTCACATGCCACCACCTGCAAAGGCAAAGGATCTCAGGAGCTAGGTGGTTTCAATTTGTAGTACAGCTCTCAGCATAAAGAGCAGGGAGAGAGGGTGGTGGGTAGTTGCAGATAAGAGATAAGAATGATCTCATTTAACTCTATGGGGAACTATATTACAGGCGGCTACAACTGAGGTATTTGTCTAAACTTCTGATATGGCCAGTGGAGAAAAACATTCTTATGCATGATCCAGAAAACCTGTTTTAGACAACTGCCTTCAGATGAGACTAATATCCCAAAAAAATGTCTCTTTCAGTTGGTTACGGTGGGAGTCTAGACAAGCAGCCCAGATGTAGGGATCTGTGCTGTACACCCTAACAGCCAGGTGATTTGACTTTCACATTTTCTTCTTTATCCAATGACAGGAGACACTTTACTTCACAGAAAATTATAGAGAGGAACAACCTGAATCCAAACTGCTTCCCTGTTAAAAGATCTGCAAAGGCTACAGCCTAGGATATCTTGGTTAAAAAAAGTCTAGAAAGAGAAGCTACTGAAAGCAGGTCATGGTGCTGATAGGAAAATTCAGATTGGAAGGGATCTTGGGGTGTCAGTTAGTTTAAGATCTTGACCAAACACAGCCATCTATGGAGGTCAGAACAGGTTGCTCAGTACTTTGCACAACTGTGTCTTGAAAAATTCCAAGGATGGAGACCACTCAGCCTCTCTAAGCAACCTGTTCCACTGCCCGACTGTACTCTCAGGAAAAAGTTTCTCCTCTCTTTTTTCAACTTGTGCCCATTGTTGCACTCCTGCCATGCACCACTGCGAGGAGCCAGGCTTCATCTCTTTGGTGGTCCTTTGTAGGTACTGGGGGAGCTCTTAGGTGTCCCCAAAAACATCCCCTCTCCAGGCTGAGCACCCTCAGACTCTCCTCATGGGGCAAGCACTCCAGCCTTCAGGGACCCTCCACTAAATTTCCTCTAATTTCTCCAAGGTTTTCCTATTTTGAGGGCCCAAAACTGGACACAGTATCGAGATGTGGTCTTTGCATTTGTCCTTGTTGAATTTTCTGAGGTTTCTCTTGGTGCATTCCTCCAACCTGTCTGGGTTCCTCAGGGTGGCAGCCCTACCCTTGAGCGTATCAACTGTTTCCCCAACTTTGTGTAATCTGCAGACTTGACTAGAATGCACTCTGCCACCTCTACCAAGTCATAGACAAAGACTTGGACTGGTCCCAGGACAGATCTCTGCAGCACTCATCACATGCATCCATGCAGGGCGCAGCCCATAAACCACTGATAATCCAAACAGCTTTTTACACACGCAGTTGACCAGCCATCCAGACCATTAATTCCTAACCTGGATATAAATGACAATTGCTCTCTCATGTTCTTAGCTACAGGGACATCATCTGATTTACCATCAATAAATAGCCTCATTGTAGAGTCCTGTCTGGATGCTAGCACTGTCATCAGAACATTTCCTCAGTGCTCTCCCCACGAGAAATCTGAGGGTAGTGTGGGACCAGTCCCTGGGGAGGGTGGGCCACAGACCATGTAGTTAAGTGCTCTGTATGGAAGAGATTTAGCTAATCTACCTTCCATGGACCTACACAGTCTTGCTTCCAAAGCTGCCCTGCATGCTAAAATGAGTTGCCAGGTTTGCAGAGTGGTTCAGCGCTCTCAGGATCAAGACTTGACATGGTGTTTGGGAGGGTGTGGAAAAATCCTTCACAGGCTTTCTGCCTCTATAAATTATCCTGCAAGGTGGAATACAAAGAGTCAACGCACGTGTCAGGTTTCCCAGAGAAGTTGTGGATGCCCTATCCCTGGAGGTGTTCAAGGACAGGCTGGATGAGGCTTTGAGCAACCTGGTCTAGCGGAGGGAGTCCCTGCCCCTGGGAGGGGGGTTGGAACTAGATGATCGTTAAGGTCCCTTCCAACCCAAACCATTCTATGCTTCTATGTTGTATATGTATGTATGCAACCTGTCAATAAATGTCACTGTTGTCTAAAGTTGGCTTCAGTGAAGACAAGAGGCTTTCGGGTTCCTGATCTCCTGCAAGAAAGCAAGGGGGATATTGTTAGATTGAGGAGTTAGAGGAGGTCATACCTCAACCAAAAGTAATAAATGTCTGTCTGCATCTTTAATTGTCCCTGTCAAGGAAAGGTGGTAAAGTTTAGCCTTTGCCTGGCTGGAGAACTCTGAAGCAGGAGGCTGAGCACAAAAACTTTACAGTTATTTCACATGCAACTCCCCAGGATCCTGACAGCTTGCACAGAGGTATCAGTTTCTTCTGTAGGTTTAAAATGCAGAAGCAAAAGTTACTAATATGACAATTAAGATTCCCACAGAGGACTATGGTTTTGCTCAGCTGTACATCATGAATGACTTGCTCTCATTAATCTAGCACCTTTTGTGAATCAGCAAAGCAAGTAAAGCATCAGTTGTGCCATGGAAGTAATGACCTTCTCCAAACAGAAGACCAGTTTCTCCAGGGCTGATCCATGGAATCACAGACAGAAGTTTTAAATTAGTTTTGTGACAGACATTTTTAAGCTAGCTTGCGGCAGCCTCCTTCAGGAAATTCTGCAATGTCCTTGTGCAGCAGAGAAAAATACTGAAAAAAAAAAAAAAAGCAATGCACGAGAAACAGAATGAAAAAGATCATACCAAAAAGCACAATTTAGCAGAGCTGATGATTAAATAAGTACTAAAAGTAAATATTTTTCCTGTTTTCCACTGATGTGAAAAACCACCACCACTTGAGACGCTCCTAATTAAAAACAACTATTGGAAACCATCCCAGGCTTCCCAAGACATTCAGCCAACTTCTCATGGAATAACAGATACTAACATATACATCAGAAAAACAGGCTTTGTATTGCATGAACTGGAAATTCAAGCTGATCCGAAGTAAAAGACAACATAGAGTTACAACACATGACAACCTTCACTAACCTGGGAAGCCTTTTTCCAGCTCCTGCTGGTATAACGAAACAGACAAAATGTTGTGTTCCCCACACTCCTTATTCACCAAACTTTCTACTGGTATAGCCATCATCTAACATGTAGAACACAATATATAATAAAGTTTTTATTAGAATACAAGCTCACCAAAAAGGAAGGAAGGATGAGGCGTTTCCTTTGTTTTGGGGGGATCATGGGAAGACTTACATAGGAGAGGAGTGCATTTTGTTCCATGGAGTGGTTGCAAAAAGGCAAGTTGTACATGAAATAATAACTTTTCCCTAAATATATCCTTTTACAAGTGGCTATTTTTTCCTTGAAATGTTCCAATTTTCCCCCATTAAAAGTGAAAACACTGTGTACATGTTCAATGGAAAGTGTTTGGATACTCACAAAAAAATACAAAAACCCCCATGCAGATTAAAAGATGAGGGAAATCTTTAGCTTCATTACTTGAATGACATTGGTAGCATATTCCTTTTGTTTTTCTTTATGTAGAAAAGTTCAATCTCATATGCTTCTAGCTTTAGTCTAGGCTAAAGACATTCCTAGTACATATCAGAAATATCTTCTATTTAAAATTCTTCCTATGCATGCCATCCTAAATGTGAAATATGAGTAGTATTACATTATTTGGGGCTTCTGTGCTATAAATATTATTTCATCAACATGTCACATGTTTATATCATATTTACAGATGAAGGTTTCTTCAAGAGCTATCTGTTCCTTTTCGTCTCTACTACTGTAATCAATAGCTACAAATTTTGCAGATGTCTAATTTTACACTCCAGTTAAAACAGTAATTGCTAGGAAAGAGCTAGACTCAAAAATCAAGCACCACATAATTCTTGGCACAGAAGCTAGGAAGTCACTCAAATTTTGGAGATTTTTAATATCCAAGCAAACTTCTAAGAGTAGGTTAATTTCAAACTCTTTCTAACAGAACTTCAGATGTTTATAACAAAATAAACCTTGCAGAGGTTTCTAACACAGCTCTGCTCTTTTTTTAAACCAGTGGAGGCAGGGTTGTTTGTTTCACTTCAAATAAAAAAATTAAAAAAAAAAAATGAGAGGACTGGGGGTTTTGAGATAATACTTAACAAAAAGTCATCTATGTGAAAGTTTCTCTGCATTAAAAATGTTATTACTGTACAGTATGTTGCTAAAATAGAATTACAAGCTGATGTACTTATTGTATTTTAATATTAAACTAAATTAGAACAAAGCTTACTGTAACTTAAATACGAAAGATTATATTAATCTGATTCAATACAGACACTGCGTCTCACTGAATTACTCTATTTTCCCTTTATTGTCTGTGGAACTATTTCTGTAGTTCACTTCACCTGATTCTAAATTAAGCATTTTCATTTGCCGAAGTGACTTTTGCTGTGAAAGCATCCATTCCTTGTCAAGGAGTCCACAGGGTGTTAGCTCACATGTTTACACTGGAAACATCTAATATTCAGTTAAAGCAATATCTATCAGAACAGCTGAGAAATATATATATATCCTGTACATTGGGGCTGATTTGGATGTCCCAGAAACTCTGACTGGCTTTGCAAAGTCATCCTACTACCAGCTTATCTATGTCTGATACCTATACTGCACCACAGAGAGTGCAAAGCCTTTTTCTTTTCCTAGATCTCAGAAAGTAAGTTCTCAGGAAATAAGATATCCTTCTACATTTCCTGGTCTCCCATGAACACTGAGGTAAGGTGGCCTGTCATTTGAGACAGGTTGTGGAACAGCTCATCATCCACACAAGCAAACAGCCTGTTGCATCTAAGATCTCTCTGAGATATCAAAGCCTGAGGAATAAGTAAGGAGGAAAAAGATGGGCAGACGTCATGGTGTCCTTCTGTACATGGATTCTGGGTAAGGAGAGGTGGTAATTTGGGTTTTGAAATTTCCTTGAGCTCAATCCATAGCGGAGTGAGGTAAAATGCACTTCAACATTTTGGAGTGATGCAGAGCTGATTCACCCAGAGTGACTCACCCTGTTAAGGATGTTCCTTAGCTGTAGGCTGACCAGAAGTTACTAGAGAAGCTGCAGGGTTTGCGAGCAATGCAAATAACTGAAAAACAAACTGTGCAGAACTTACAAAGTTGTAGTTTTGTCAAGAGATAATTCTCTGTTCTGCTGACACAGCTGCTCTTTGGGTGCCCCACCACAGGCAAAATGATCCACAATAGTTCAGGCGCCTGAATAGTGCTCTAAGAGGGGCACATGCAGGACAATTGGACAGGACTGTATCAGGGGGAACTGCTTCTATAACAAATACGTGAGAAATCTCAATTTTGTACTTTCTATCTAGTGGGAGGGGGGAAGAGGAGTGGGGGATGCTGAAGGTGACAACCTTTTAATCTGGCTGGTTATCAGCAAGAAGACAGGCACCTGCCTACAGCTTTGCCAAAGCAAGAACACAGAGCACCCCCCCTTGGAGTGATTAATTCACAAAACAAGCATAACATAGCACCAAAGGATAGCTTTGTCGTACAATTATCTCATTTCCCTGAGGGTTAGATGTTTTGTTTGGGGTTTTTTTTTTTTTTCCTCTTTTTTTGTCATAGCTTTTACTGAAATTTTAAGTTTCTCAGTTAACTTTAATTAAACTCTCTTTAGGCCTAACAGCTCAGAGACCCCTTGAACTTACTAATTCTGTAACTTAGTTGTATTTTTCTCTTGGACTTACCACTTCATTTTCAAAGCTTGCATTACAGTGATTTAGAGTGATTTTTTTTGTTGTTATTCAAGTCATATTTTTTGTGGATAAAAGATTGTGCCACCTCTTCCCAGATCACAGCTGGTTTTCCTTGGTAGGAAAGGATTTTTCCTTAAAATAACTAAACTGATCTATAACATGAGCAGAACATTTAAGATAGCAATACACTGAAAGTTATTTCAATAATCCAGAAAATGAGGAGTGAGCAACACAGTAATTTGGCTACAGGTTTTATCTATAAAGTCAACAATTTACTTTTTCACAAAACCAGTTCAGAATAATGTTGGGTGTTCACCATTTTTGATTGGATTAAGAAAAAAAAAAGGAAAGAAAAGAGAAAAAAAAATTAACAGCTGGCTTAATTCAGTAATTTATTTATGTATAAAAAGCTGAATGCAATTTTTGCTTTATAAGAACCACCTTTGTTTTCTACTGGTAGCATATGTATCGTACAGTTTGCAGTGCCAATGACATTAACAAAATCTTGAAAGTCATAAAACTTCTGTTCTGCCTACAGTTGCTTGTCTATTGTTCTGTCGGAGAGAAGAATGTATTACCCACTTCCCTGTGAAGGAACAGCAGTTGTTTGCACATGGAAGATTAGCATTGCATGGGATGCTTCCCTGCTGGAGTGTAGAAGGTGTTAATTTTCTAAAGAGCATGAACAGCTGTTATCTTTACAGTAATTAGCATAATATTTCCTGATTGACTACACTATGCATTCTTTTTTATTTTTTTTTAATTGAAACTGCTATCAGAGTAATCCATTTATTCATTTTTCTGGGATTTTTTCCAATTTATAGACTGAGAAAGTTCATAAAATGAATATAAAAATCAGAAAACAGATGTAATGACTCATGAATTTTGTTTTCCAAGGTTCTGTGTATATTGTCTTAATACGAACAGTGTGGATGGTAGCATTAAAATACAAACGGCTTCATCCACAGAAGACCACATGAAAGGTTGAGAGCTGAAAAAAATAAATTTTTTGAGCCTCCCCACTTACTTGTGGAAACCTAAGTACCGAGTTTGGGAGCCCAAATTCTCTAGACAGCACAAGAAGAGCATTGAGCAACTTGCCAGATGTTCACATTACCTGATAGAAACAGTGAAGAAACAAGTGGATTCAACCTTAGAGATCCCTGAGGTAGCTAGATGTCAACTTCCAAGCCCAAGGGGCTCACTTTTGCAGCTCTTATCCTTACATGAATTCCAGCTTATTAAATATCTCCATTGCCTCAAATAATGAATTCTAAAATAAGGGAGTAGGAAAAAAACTTCCACTGAAAAGTCTTCTTTCTATTTATTCTCATAAAAGGGTTCATAAAAGGGTTCAATTTGTCAAAGTTGGTTTTCCAAATTTTAATTAATTGTTAGGTTGTTAAGGTTATTTAGTTTGGGTCAAGGGAAGAAAATCTGATTTCCTTGAGGTTCAGACAGAACTGTGTAAGTGAGAAGGGGGGAAAAGAGATTATCACAGGTCTCATGCGGAAGAGCAAATTTATTATGGGTTATTTAAAGGAATGGCGGGAATATGCAAGACTCCAGAAGGGCCAAAGGCAGGAAAGGAGGGGAAAAATGTGGATCAGAAGCATAAGAAAATGCAGAGAAGGGGGCATAAAAGGGGACAGTTGCATGCAAGCAAGCTGCTGGTCCGCATAGTCACCTGGCAAACACTGCTTCTGATCACTGCAGTCTGTCATGTCATCTTACAAAATCCTGTTCCCAACTATTTGCTGTTACCCTGCTCTCCCTTCTGCGTGTATGTATTTGTGTGTTACATGTGTAATTCCCTAGCGACTTTCAAGCTAGACAAGCTGGTGAGTAGGAAATAATTTATTTAGATCAGTGTCTATTTCCTTGTCCACCAAAAAAAGGAGTGGCTAGATTTGTTTCCTTAAAGTATTATTGAAGCATTATTATATTATGATAACACTTACTCAAAAGTATCTATACATAAACATATTTAAACATATCACAGTAAAAGCAAATCCAGCCACTCCATTCTGGGGAATACAGAGATATAACCTGAAGTGAATGCTATGATCCAGAATGCCTGTAGGAAGGGTCTAGAGAAGACACTTAACTTCATAGCATTTGCAGAAACAATAGTCATCATACCAGTCGTGATGGTAATAGAATCATAGAATCATAGAATGTTTT
>NW_010122198.1:15336-28979 GCF_000699245.1 Pterocles gutturalis | reverse complement strand
CATTCTATGATTCTATGATTCTAAGGATGCACAACTGCAATTGCCTGGCATGGTTTGGAAAAAATGCACAGTGGCAGCCAGGAAAATGGGTGGAGAGGGAAGGGACATGCAATGGTGACCTTATGCACTGGGCAGTGGAGCTTGGCTGCCCTGGGAAAAGCAACCCAGGACCTTACATAATGCATATAAACTCTCCACACAGCATGTGCTGAGAAGCTGGCATTGTAACCGCCACATGGAGAAAATCACAGCCTTACTGCTAAGTAAGCTGCTTCCTAGAACTATCAGAAATGTTCACAAAAAGCAAGAAATCCTGCCCATGCAGTGAGCCAAGGCATGCTACCCAAACACCTAGTTCTTCTGTTTCCCTCAGATTCAGAGTTTGGGGCTCTCCCTGGAGTTCAGACAAGTGACTGTTTAGAAAGGACTCAAAACTGGCCTGGAGGAGGAGGAAGATGGTAGCTGGGCTTACCTTAAGCAAAATAGCAGAGTGGTTGTAGTGTTCACCTAGGAAAGGAGAAGGAGGAGTTACTAGTCCTCCTCAGCCTGAGGCTGTCAAAAACCTTATCTCCTGCCTCTCTCCTAGGAAAGCGTTGTCATCACCAGGCTAGCTGTGAAGCTGGCTGGAGGCAATCCCCACCCTTCCTGCATAAGCTTTTCTCCTGCAAAACAAGAAATACAAGAAGCATTAGGAACAAGATAAATGCTGTAAGAGGATACTGTAATGTGACTTTTCACCAAAGGTGAGGTGAACTCTAAGAGTGCCCACTGTAATGTACATCTCTCAGAGGGCCTGGGGAGAAACACAGCTTCTTCTTGAGTCCTTGTTACTTTGTTCAGCAGCTAAGTTTGGCACCAAAAAAGATGGCTGGTTCTGGCCAACTGCAGGGTTGCTGCTGTAGGTACCTGGGAATGTGGGAATCAGATGAGACTCTGGGCAGCTCCAGGCTTTGCTGGCACCTGGGCTTGAGAGTTTCAGAGCTGAAACCCAAACAGTGGTGTCTCGGGTGCTCTGCCTAAATCCTGAGGCAGTTGTCCAGTGGATCTAGGTGTATCTCTTCTTGAAAGTCCTGACTACAAATTTGTTCAAGTAAACACATTTTTATAAGAAAGGGCACTTCGCCCCCGTTAGATTCAAACAATTTTTCTTGTAGAAAAAGATAAGTTAGAATATGAAACACCTCAGGAAATAAGAATAAAATGTGCCCATGGTACAAAGGGCCCTCATTAAAAAAAAAAAAACAAAACAGAAGCTACCTGTGAAATGGTCAGGTTAAATAAGAGAAGGGTAATGCTAGTTTGTCCCTTTTAAGATTTAACTATTCACACATAATAGATCTGAACAGGCTCGGGGGAGAGGGGGCTACTTGTTAACTTCACTGCTTGCTTAAATAGCTTTTTTTTCACTTGGCAGAATTTCTAGGTATCACTTCTTTATGTAGATAAACTGTTCTTTTGGCTAACTTGACTCTTCTTTAACAACTGAAATATTTTGGAACACAGATACCGAGCACAGCATAAACCTGAGCATGCCATAAATATAAACGTAATTTAGAAAAACCACTCCTGGTCAAACTGAGTCAGCTGCATTTTAGCTTGTCGGCTGCTAGTTCTAGTGGAAACAAACAAAAACCACTGGCATGTTAACAGAGAGTGATGAGGAGAAATAATCTGGGCCTTTCAGAGGCAGTAAAAGTACAGTAAGGTAAGAGGCTTTCAACATGTTCCTACAAGGCAACTGTCTTTCTTCCACTGAGAACACTAGGGGCTCTGGGATGTCCTTTGTCAGTTATGGATACACAACTGTTCTCTAATTCTTTAATTGTGTTTTACTGAGCTAATGCTTGCAGTGCAAGATGCAACGTGTGCTCCACAGCTAGATAAACCTGGTTTTGCTCACTTACAGAGCAGTGAATTGCTCCTTTCCTTTATTCTTTTGAAAATGTTTTGGTTTTCATTTGATCCTGGGTTTTGTTGGCATACTTTTATGGTACTGTTATTACAAATGAGTACAGATGTCCTTATTTACAAAACCAATGCAAGTATCATTGTCAGTCTCTGGACACCAAAGTCTTGTCCGCATGTGGAAATTAAGAAATATATTAATGTGATGATACATTGCCTAATAACTATTCCATGTATCTCTATATAGACATACTTATCCTCCATTAAAAGTGTTTTTTTAAATTCAGTATCCTTTAGGAACAAGTTAAACTAAAAAGTAAAAATACACAATTTCTATTTACATTGGAAGTTAGCTAGGATTCAAGTAAAAGGTAAATTTAAAATAAAATACAGTCTAAGCATTTATGCAAGAGTATAATAAGAATATCTAATTCAAGTTTAATTTAATTGCCTTTAAAAGTGGATTTTAAAGAAGTATCTTCTTTCATTGACAAGTGTTCCACATTTAGTTATTAAAGAGTAAATCTGGAGTATTTATTCTCAAAATAAATATACTTGCATTAACTTCACATGTGACGATATTTTGGTGTAGAATAAAATACTCTGCTTTATATATTTTATTCTAGACTACTTTTGACATTAAAAATGTCTGATGATTTGGCCCAGCCTTGCCTGATTTCCCTATAAAAATAGTGTCAAGAAGCTAGATAACTGGTATACTTCCAATATATGGCATCAACTGTTAGTCGACTGGTTTCTGCAAGGAGTGCCTAAACCTGTTCTTGTGATCCTCATTGTGGCAAGATCTCTTGGTATAATCCATCATAACTTTGCCTATGTGAGATGTCAGTATTACGCTCTGCGATTAATCGCATCTCTGAGCTGCCTGCCTGAATCCAGTTTGTATTCTGTTGATGGCTTGATGCTTCAGTATACAGAACACTACAATGCACGGGATTTCAGCCTTTGGTTGATTGTTCTCTGAACCTTTGTTAAAAATCAGCCATTTATGTCCTGATCTAGAGTCTAGTGCATATTCTGCATATCTTCTGCATAACTCATGCAGAGGACGTACTGCAGCTTTGCAAAGAATGACTAATTCTGTCTCTATTATGATGACTCACTATTTGTTGTTCTAAGAAACAGGCTTCTCAAACCATGGCTCTCCATGAAGGTGTTTTTTTTTCCTTCCTCTTTTAATTTTTTTCCCCTTTTCATATTTACTGTTTATCAGTCTAGGCAGATGAGAGACTTTCAAATTTTTCATATAAGTTTTCCTCCAGTATCTTCCCTCAAGTATTGTCTGTAGAATTTTTACCTCCTACATGAAGATTTAAGAAAAGATCCTTCAAGTATCTAACATGATGAATAATTTAGCGTATGAAAGACATAGTCTCTCAATGCTACAATTAAAGCACAGTTGCTCTTTACAATTATAAGTAAAGAAATTTTCTATCTAATCCTGTTGATTAATCATGTCTTCCTTTTTTCCACTGACTAGCTGTCTAAATTTACATGCCTTTTGCAATTACCTTAAGCACAGACCTCCAAACTTCTGCTGTTATAGCTCTCTATAGCTAATTAATTGTAGAAACAAACAGCTAAGTGTTGTGTCTTTGGTAAAATTTGGGTAATTTATTTCTATATTTAATATTTCCTTTGGACTGATTCATGGCCACGGCATGCAGCTGAGATGCTTCAGTTTGCTTCTTTTCAAAATCCTGCAGGTTTTCCTCCATTTTATGGTACAGAGCAGTTTACTGTGCATTAAGCCAGTGTAATAAAATTATTGTATCTTTTGGCAATGTCAGCTACTTTGAACAACGGAATTTTTTTGAAAACACCAGCTAGCAGTACATTCTTGTGGCACACACTTCAGTTTTGTGAAATGATTGTTTTTGTTTGCTTTGGGTTGGATCGGTGATTGTAAGCACATTTTTAAAATTGCCTTGTCATAACTTATTTTCTTTAAATCATAGTTTTAATGTTTGTGTGCCTTGCAATGCCCAAATGGGCTGCATCATCAACTCTTGGTGAAAAGAACTACATATTTAAGACCTGCTCTATCTTTCTGTTAGATGGATGTTGGCATTCACTTAACTGTGAAAATCTGCCCCCATGGGAGCTATGACAATTAGTGATAGTTTCTGGGATAAGACAAACAAGTAAGGAAGGTGGTGAATAGCATAGAGGCTAAGAATTTCTCTTCAAGGTTAGTTACTGTCTGTTTCATCACTGAACTTCTTTTTCCTTGATAGTGAAGGCACCATGCAAATACCTCAAATTTAGGTCCAAGGTTATTCACATCCCACATGCTGTTTGTTTATGTGTGAGAGGCTGTAAAGAAACAAAAGAAGTTGGAAAAAAGAAATAGGCATCATGTGAAATGTGGTTTTCTTTTCGGGTCCTTGATTGTTTTTCTGGATACATCTCCATCTTTTCTGTGGGAGGTTCTCTTTTTGGTAAAGAACCCAAATGCAGACTGCAAGCTATGGGGACTTCATTGTTCTTCTGGACATGTATCTCCTCTCTGGTTAGCTACCATTCCAGTTCAGGATCTGGAGATGGTGGGGGGGGGAGAGTCTTTGCAGGGTGTAGCAACTGTCAACATCCTTCATATGCTGGAAAGGAGAGGAAAAGTGTGTGCACGTGAGCCAAGGTTCTTCCAGCACTTACAGTCATGGAGAGAAACTGCAGCACTCAAGTCACCCGCTGGAAACCTTTCTCCATGATTTAGATCTTCCTTGGCATGTCCCTGGCCTGGAAAAAAAAAAAACCAAACAAACCAAAAAACAAAAAACAAAACAGAGTCCCTGTTGCTTGTGCCCATTAGCAAGACTGATTTCAGCTGCTTAGGAAAAGACAAGAGCCCTAGAGATCTGCTTGGCCTTCAGATCCCTCCAAGGCAAACAGCTTGACTTTTCACTGTTTACAGACTTATTTGTCAGGTAGTGCTCTTAAAGACAGGAAAAGCAATTTACCCTTAGAATACTAAAACACTGTTTCATGTGTTTCTGCTGGACATCTTATGGAAAGCAAGAAGGCAGTGCCCACCAGAATGGAATCCAACACAGAAAGAAGAGGTAGGGCAGGGTAGTGCAGAACAGAGGAGACGAGACAAGAGGAGAGAACTGACTTCTTTGAATAATATGCTAATCTGCTAATAGGCAGTATTTATCAGCTGAAGAAAAACAACTTTGTGTTTTAGCTTTCTTGATAAGACAAGACCATTATCAAGTGTGTCTACCTTTGTTGGAGCTTCTTAGACAAACTAGTAGCAAGCCAGAGGAAATAAAAGTGGGCCAAATAGCCTTGGTCTGTAGAGTCAGCCACAAGCCGAAGGAGCCATCCTGGCCATTGGGAATCACCTGGTGAAACCAAACCTGAAATCCCAAAAGCCTGCAGCTGTGTGCAGTGGATTTGGGCGATGGCTCAGAGAGGTGCAAGGTAGCACTGAGCAGCATGATACAGAGTATTTATTGTGACAAGCCGAGCAGTGTTAGCATGGAAAAGGGAAAGTTTAAGGAGAGGGTAGAATTAGGATAATGAGGGTGCTTGGTGAGTAATTCCAAGGCCTCTTCTTGCGTTCCAAGGGCTGCAGTGACAAAGAATAAAAGTGCTTATTTAAAAGTTTTAAAGACTAGCTGGTGTGGTTTGTATTGCAGTCTGTAAAGTTTACTATTGGCCATGAGCATTTCTGGCATACAAGCAGCAAATGTGTATGGCTGAAGCATTTGCTGCCTGTATGCAGCTGTGACCGTTACGCTCCTGTCTTTCCAATCCTCTCCTCCTAATGTAGGAATAAGAAAGAGCTATTAAAAAAATATTGTACATCACTCTCAAGTGTGATCTGTGCAAAAGGAGGCTTGTGAATCCCAAAAATCTGGTTCTGTGAATCACAGGGATATTTACTAGCAATTTACTCCATTTCTGAACTTCCCTTCGTGACATACTAGGCTGTATGGATGACAGAATGACTTTGTCAGGAAAATTCCTTCTGATCTACTTCTGCTTTTTGTGTCGTCTTCTACCACATTTTAAAATATTTTTTGAGCCAAAATGGGTGAAAACATTAAATAAGACCAAGGCTATGAGCACTATGAAATATTTCAGTGGAGAAAGTGCAAGCTGTAGAGATGGCTGAAGTAAACGTTATGCCTGATGAATGTACTGGAATTCTTTGAGTGCACTTTAAATTGGCAGGCAGAACTGAAACAAATACAAATAATCTTATTTGGAAGACAAAGCTGTGTATCATAGAGGAAAAAACAGTCTTACAAGACCAATGGATTTTTTAAATGGATGTCTGTTCAGTATTTGACTTCTTCTTGGGTTTTTTTTTTTTATATCTTATATTTTATTTCTTTGATGAAGTCATAAGACAGAAGCAAAAGAACAAAGTATTACTGCTTGTGCCATTAAAAAAAACCTATTTTTTTGTAACCTGTATCGAATCCTAAGATTTTGTTTCAATGGTTGGTATCTTCTCAGTAGCCCATTTTCAATCTAGTTTGGGATACTCCAGCACAGTGCTGGTTTACTATCTTTGCCCTAATCTTTTGAGTCAGCTCAACCTGTGTCTTAATACTTGCTTAGAGGTTTGGGCAGTGTGGATGTCATAATGATATTCCATGTGTTTATGTGCACTTCTCTTCCAGTGGCAGGATAAATTGCTTCTGGGTTTATTGGACATATCTCTTCTGTTAATGCAAACTAATTCCGTATGCCCACAACAAAACTCCACTTGCTACTGTCTTATCAAAAACTTGGAGCAAGACTGTATGGCTCTAATCTTTTTTCTTCTGTAGAAGAAAGCTTTGAAGTTGCCATCTATGTGTCTAGGTTTTAATGGTAACTGACCAGAATTAATAAAATTAGGCTTATTACTCACATTTTGGTGCTAAGGGCATTTCTTTTTATGGCATATACTCATGGGTCTTGTTATAGTACTAATGCAGGAAGTGGTAATTTCACCTTTTGTCCAATATTACAACATTTTAAACATTTAATTAATGTCCATATGTTCTGGTTGAGTCTACCATACCTGCATGAAGTTACATTTCATCCCACACTCTCCAGCAGCCAGTGATACATCTCTGTAAATTATATTGAAAGAAGAAATTGTTGTGGGCCTTCTGAATTAATAACTTTTAATGAGTTTCTTTTACTACTAGGAAGAAATCTTGAAGAGAAAGCTGCCCTCCTTCAATTTAGGGGACCAAAACACAATGGGAATTTCCTTATCAGAAGCCTTTCCCCTACTTACTCATATAATTATCTTTTGTCTTCTGTATCAGGCTTATTAAGTTCACTGCTGTGTTTTGAAATTATGCCCTTGGACCTTCCATAGAGTTAATTATCACCTCTTTGCCTCTGCATGTGGTCTGCAAAATCTACAGTTTCTCAGAGGTTTGAAATAGGAACTTTCTCAAATTAAATTTTATAAATGCTTCTTTAATATCTCCAAGTCCAATGACTTTCATTCCTTCAGTTAATTCTCTTGTGCTTTGGAGGCATCTTTTTTCCTATTTACAGAGAAAAAGAAAGCTTAGTATTGTTTGGGAACTGGGAGTTGTTGAAGAGGTTGTTGGACACTGTGGTCAAAGTGGGAAGGAAGAATTGGGATTGTGTTTGTTTCATATGTCTTGATCCTTAAAAAGTTTTTAAAAAACATAAACAAATAAAAAAAGCCCCAAACCACAATCAAGAAATCAAGGTAAAAGTTTTTATTCTAAGGTTTTCTTTCCTTGTTTTTGATAAAAGTCCTGGATATCCTTTTTATATTGGTGCTGATACTTTTCTTTAGGAAAGTACTGAACTGTAGCTAGGATTATCTTTGTATTTTAATGTTAAAGCTTGTTGAAAATTAGATGCTGAAAAAATGACTATAAAGTTCTTAAACTTTGAGAGGAATTTCAACTGAAGGGTTTGAAATGCAATGTAATTTTAAATGAAGCTAGGAAAACAAAGTCATTTTCATCCTTTGTACAAATTGCTGGAATTTTTAGAGCTTATTGGAGTTAGGCAGAAAAGTTCATGTGATCTGGACAATTAGCTCTGTTGGGCTCCTCTGAAAATGCCAGTAAATACTGCCTGTTTTACATGAAATATTTTAAGACTTTCTGCACCGGAACAGCAGAGGTGCACTATCTGTATCCGGTCTGGTAGGAGTTCAGAGGAACTGACACTGCGGTCTCTAAAATGATATGTGTTGTGTAATCTTAGTGGTAAACTGTATCACTCATGTCACCTGCAGAGGTGTGTCTGAGATAGGAAGAAGTTGGTATCTCAGCATTATTGCCCACCTGGCTCTCTCTGACAGATTCTGGTGATGTCTTGATAATGCCACAAGTGGATTCACTTGCTTGTTAAAGCAAGGTAATCAAAGATTTGCTGGTATTGTACCAAATGTTTGGTATTTTCTTTCATTATTTCTACACTTCTAAAAATTATTTTTGTCTCTTAAAAATATCTGGATATATGAGCAGGCAAAAGATATGGTCATGGAGACAATACAGGCTGCATCCAGCCAAGATATACTTGCCAGATGGTCAGTAAGTTAGTCACCAGTGAGGTTTTGTATCATGGATAACATCAGCCTAAAACAATTTGGAGCAGTTTAACCATGTCAGGTGTTAGGGTTATGGACATACTTGTGTCTTTTGATAGTATTCTAAAAGAGGCAGCTTGCTTATTCTTCAGTGTTAACCTTTTTGTCAGCTATCAGTAGATATTTGTTAGTGAATTTTTCAAAACCTTAATTTAACCAAACCTGTTACACCTGTGCTGGTGCAGTTAGCCGTTTCTCTGGCTTAGCTAATTATTGCTGTTTACTCATTTGTTGCTATGTGGGTCTGCTATACTTATCCTTTCCTAATAGGCTAAAAACAGAGGTGGAAGGGAGGGGTCACTGTTGCCTACACATTCTTTCCAAAGTGTATAAGTTCTTCCTTCATGCAAAGTGGTTGGCCTGATCTCACTGTCCTAGCTGTCCAGATATGCCTCTCCTCCATTATCTGTCATGCTTATAATAATTATCCCCATTGACTGTAACGAAAACTTTCATGGTATTTAATGATGTCACTTTCATTTCTTTACTGACTCAATACACAAGCTGACAGATGTTATCCACCTGCTAGTACTGTAACCAACCTGATCTCTGCTAATCGAGAGATTTATGCAGTTTTCCAATCTGTTTGCCAAATTATTTGAAGGTATTTTTGATATTGAAATGGCATGGTAAATGGTAACAGACTGACTGGTTTCTCTTCATTAAAGGTGACAATATTTCCATCAGATTCATTCAGTTTTAACTGCCCTTGAACTTAAAACATCACTAAATATTCTAAGCAGCCTAGGAGAGGATACTGCTTCCAAAAGCTTAAAAATCTCAGTTGGGAATCCATCTGTGCCTGTAGGTTTTTTTCCTGTTGACAAATACTTAATTATCTGGCTAATTTTCTGATGCAGAATTTCTGTCTCCTGTCTAAGCTGCTACGTCTAACCTGGACGGGATTTTCCCCATCAAGAGTTATGCAGAGAGGTATTTCTCTGGGTGGAAAAAGTACAATCTTTGTGCAATGTGTAAGTTTAGACTAATGGCCTCAATATTAGCTGAATTGTTTCTTGTGCTGTATTTTTGGTGTTGTTGTATTTCAGAATCCTCAGTTGTAATTGTTTCTTTCTAAACTGTCAAGTCTGCTTTACTATTTTTCCAAAGAAATCTCTCTCTGTGAATTGGATGAGAGACTTGCTTTCATTATTTTTTGATGTTTCTGAACAGTTTTGTTCTGCCTTTTTTTTTTTTAATATTCATCATCCACTAACCAAAAAGTTGAAGAGCCATTTTTAATGATGTCTGAATGCTGATAGAATACTTGAAGCATGTTGCTGCTGTTGTCTAAATGACAGTGTGGGCTTTTTTTTCTGAATTAGAGAGGAGCCCAGCACGGATAAACTCAGATGGAGTCATACCTAGTTCTATAGGTCTGTAGTTTAGAACCTGTGCAAAAGTGATAATTACCAGGAATAAGTTAAAATTAATCAATGGACAAATCAACATGAGTTATGGTATTCCACTGTTCTGGGCTACAAAATCTGGGTAAATCATGTATAACTATGGTGTCTCATAATCTTCATGAGGAAAGCAGGCATCAGAAAAAGTAAGAGTGAATCCTACTGAGCTCAAAGGAGTGCTGTGAGTCTTGGCCACTTCATTAGTGATTTGCAGAGTAGTTTGAAATCTTTGACTAGAAAGTGGCACTAGAATGAAAACTACTCAGGTAGAGTTTTGGTTCTAGTGCTTGCACAGTCCATACTGAGAGAACAGTTGTATTAACTCCTAAAGATCCTATTGAAAATAAAACCAAAACCTAATGCTTTCATTTTAAAACAGATTAGTCAAAGACAACATCAGAAATCAATGCAGCCTTCCAGGATTTTTGTAGATTGCACCCAGCCTTTGGGGATTTTGATTGTGCAAACCACGATATAGGAAGGCTGCCACAGATCTGAGCGCTGCTGTTACAGACTCTGACAAGAGGAGAGAAGCTAGTGAACAGCTTCAAGAATTAATCACATCTTTCTTAATTTCTCCCATATCTAAGAACTATTCTGTACTACGAGGTTAGATGAAGAGATGAAAGGCACTGACTCAGAGCTGACGTCAGCCTGCACACCAGGCAGTCTTGCATTCTCATTTTGTGCCCAAAGAAACCGTGGATGCAATTAAGATATTAAATTCAAGAAAAGTGTATACTGTAGCTGGAGGAGTTTAGTAAATACTTCACAGATCAGCTAATCCTTCTTTTATTGCTGACTTCAATTAGCTCTTTACATACAGGGACAGTGTGCTTTTTCTTTCAAACTCCAATGTTTTCTACAGTGGATTGAAGTGTCTTTGAGCAGTACCTGGCAACAACACTCCTGCCTTTTCTAATAATTCCAGCATTGCTTTCCAGGCTTGTGGTTGTACAGGATTGAGAAAGAGACCCACGGCAGGAAGGCTGCACTGTGCAGTCATGCCAGAAGGAGAACAGAGGTCCCTGGACAACCCTCACCCACTGGGCACCTTGTGCACCATCGACCTGCACAAATCAGAAGCAGTTCCTGGGTGCTGTACCTGGGATACTGCAGCTGGAGCCACACATCTGTAAAACACAGTGTGTTCAGGCATGCATGCAGGTGCACATGGATTATATGGAAATTACATCCTTTCCTCATCCTCGCCTTCCACTCAGGTTCTGCTTCAGGAGAGGCTGCCATTGCTTTCCAAGCAATTATAAGCCAAACAAAACCAAACTTGGGGTTACACCTCCCTCCTTCACTTTGGTTGAACTGTGAATTGGAAAACTCTTGTCCAAAGGTGTGTGTGAACCTCTGGCTTTTTACGTTGGTCTGAACATCCTGCTGCTGCCTTTGATTTCCAGAAAATATCATAAAGAAGAAAAATAAAGACACTTCACAAGAAAGGTTAAACATTCAGAGTGCTACTCAGCAGAAATATGCTGTGCCCTCTTTACACTGAGGAAGTTGGGATTTCACCTCTCTGACCTTTTTCAGGTAAAAAATGTGCCCAACGCATACAACTACATTTTGGTGTCAGCCTTCAACAGAGTTCCAAAAAGAGAGAGTTGAAGGCTCCCTTCTGCTTCCTTCCGAGTACAAGTTTCAATTCAGAACAGCAAAAAAACCTGGTATTATCATGCCATCATTGTACGAGAGAGAACTATTTTTAATTTTTTGAACTTCCTTCTTGAAGGCATGTAAATATGAAAGCCTATCTAAAAAGCGCAGCAGGGAATTTTCTGAATTCACGCACCACAGTCAGTTCACAGGAAAATACGCATTTCTGCTAGTGCAGCTGCAGCCATATCTTAAAATCTGGATGCTAAGCAGACATGTGTGTTCAACCAGGCATCTTCTCCATGCTGCTTGCTCTCTTAAGGTGCAAACACTACCAGCTGCAACTCAATGAGATTCCAGTCACAGATGAGCAATTGGGTTCTGCCAAGATGCGCTGTTAATTTTCCTCTGTGACAGCACTGCCGCACTGTGATTCCATTTGACATCTGATTGTATCTGGGCAGACTTAATGCTTTAAAGTACTGGACATCAAAGAAAACAAAGACAGGGGTGGCAGTGGGGGAGTGTTTGACAGCAGGATGGCAACACTCCAAGCTCTCAAGGCCAGTCTCTGGCACACAGTGAGAAATTCTGATGTAAGGGCAGTGAGGAGAGAACAGACCTGAGGTGTGCATTGGTCCTGAGTAGGGGCATTGCAACAAGCTGGGTGGGGGGCTGTTGCAGTGAGGAGGAGATGCTGCCTTGACATGAGGGGAAGACCACAAATTCCCTGAGTCACTGAGGAGCAAGGGGGTGCTGGGGCCAGCGCTGGTGGGGCAAGGGCCAGGGCAGAGAACTGAGAAGGGGAGTAGGAGGTGTTTAATGTGATACAGATGCTGCTGTGACTTAGAGTTGTCACGAAGGGCACTGGGGGCAAGAGGTGGCCATGCCAGAACCAACACAGAATTGATGCAGTTTTGATTTCTGAAGACTCCAGAGCACTGGGACCTCCTCCAGGGCCTTGGGAGGGGGTTGCACAGGTAATATGTGTCTGCTGGCATACAGCGAGGTGTACACCCGGCCTTTTCCTGAAGGTGTCCCTAGATGATTTGAGAGCAGAGCCTGTTCTGCACTGGAGTTGCTAGCAAGCTATTTACTGGTGTTAATAAGGTCAAACTTGGAAAGATCAATCAGCATTTTGTGGCTGAATTGTCCTTTCTGTATTTAATAATATGCGATCATAGGTGTTCTAAAAGTACATGAGTATTACAGGTGTGTGTTCTGGAGCCTGCTCTCCGCTAGTAAAGATGTCAGTTACTTCCTGACTTGCCCTTAAAATTCAGAATTGCCTATAAATGTTGTGGAAAAGCCACAAAACTCAGGATTTTTGCTGAAAATTGAATCTTTATGTCTTTTCCTGATAAGGACATCTTAAATAAAAGCCAGTGGCAAAGCTTACAAACTGAATTTATGTGTCATGAGCGCAATGGTACCACAAACCACAAATAGTAATCCTAGAGAACAAGGGAGGATAATAATCCTTTCTGTGCATTTCTTTCTGCTTTCCCTTTGTAGGTTCATGTCATCATTATGAATTGTCAGTTCCTGGGATCACAGCTAACTCTGCAGTGGTTTTGTTAGAAAAATAATTCATGCAGTGGCAGAAGCTAATTGTTCTTCGGATTTGTCCTTCTTTGAAGAATTTTATGAATAAGTTTGTAAGTAAATTTGAACCTCATCTGAGCCACTTGGATTTGTCCCCTGGAGCCTCTAGCTTTATTCCTCGGTTGAACCATCCATCTAATAAAAGTCCTTGCTTCCAGAATTAGCTAAAGGGCACTAAGAAAAGCATTTGACACTGTAAAATGGAGAAGTAAAAGTACAGTAGTGTCAGCCTTAGGTTTCAGAAATGCTTTCATTGTATTATTGTCAGCTTTTCCAAAAGCTGCAGTAGCCTCTGGTGACCTGTCTGCAAACACTTCCATTACACAGAATAATAGGTGAGACCATCCTTTGTCAATTGTCTTTCAACATGTTCCTAGGAAAATAGCAGAATGTCCTATCAGACAAAAAGAAAGCAAGGGGACTTATAAAGGAATGTTACCAATAGGCAACAGTGTAATTGTTGGATAGGGATGATACTGCTTATAACTCTGATTTTCCTGCAGTTGTCT
>NW_010122198.1:0-15318 GCF_000699245.1 Pterocles gutturalis | reverse complement strand
CAGGATCCAAACGTAGCGCTATTCAACAGTTTTCCCTTTAGTATATGAGGTAATTTACCATTTCAGTTGGCCTTGCAGTGCCTGAAATATTTAGGGGATTTGTGTAGTGACAGAAATAGATAAGATGTTTGAGGCAAATGGCTTAGCTCTGTTTAGGAAAATCTCCATGGGATTTAAGAGGATGCACTGATGTAATACAATTGGTGGTTTTATTAAAATTCTTTCTGAATAACATCTATGGCTTTCTGAATAACATCTATGGTAAAAGTATAGCCTATTCCCACTACAAAGTCTTCTCCATCTCCTAACTCCTCACATAATATCCTTCCTGAATGAGTTAGAAACCTGTCTAGAGGTATAAATAATATAGCAAGAACAATTAATACAGAAAGATTATGGAAATCTATTTATTGTCTTCATAGACTTGTTTATAGCTGTGAAAAGCACCAACAACCAGATTCTTCAGTGAAAGCTAAAGCTTGAGGCAGTTTCATGTCATTGTTTGAAAAAAAATGTCAGAAGTAGCAGATTATGTGCTTGTTTCTATACTATTTCTATCTTGCTTAATCACAGTACATGAATGAAACTAAAAATACTGATAGTCTACGTAGTACTGTGTCCAAGTACCCCTATGTCTATGCACACACGTAAATACAAACTTGTCTGCATTCACTGATATGGAACTAGATTGCACACAAACACTGGTAAAAGGTTATTATTAAGGATGTACTCTAAAGCACTCAAAAAGCTAAGAAATACCAAAAAATGAACGTTGCTGGGGCAACCTTAATTTGGTTTCCTGGTGTGTCTTTGCTGCAGCTGAAGCTATTTGGGAATTTTTCCATACAATGTTTTTGTCACAAAATGCCAATCCATCAAAATCAAGACCCTCATGTACGCATTCCAGTTTTGACAAAACTTTTCTCAAGCTCAGATTGGAATCTTTATGACGAGAGATTTGATTTAGGGCTGGTTCAGACCGGTTTGGTAAACCTGGCTTGTTCCAGGAGGGAGCCCTAACTAGGTGACATCTGGGTGGCTTCCCAGGCCTGGCCACTATTTTAATTCCACATATGTCCCGGTTTTCTGACTTGAGGCTGTAGGACCATGTTGGAGAAATGCTGAATGCCCACAGCTGGGGCTGTAGTTAGTGGAAGCTGAGCTCTGAAAACACATGCTAATAATCATAAGAAACAGGTTGCAGACATTTGAAATTGCTTACTAACTTTGAATATCTCTGCCTCTCTTCTTAATCTGTGAAATGATTCATTAACATTTGTGTATCACTCCAGCACTATTATAGTAAACACCACAGAAAAGCCCTTGAGGAAATTTTATATTGTTTTTTTCAGAGCAGGCTTGAATAGCATTCGATGAATAACATATTAGGCAACAGTGTACTGAACAAGGAAAGAATAAAATATTAAACACCTACTCCTAAGTAACTGAATGAGGTAGAGGTCTTATGAGAAGAAACCTCTATGTGACTATGTCACCATACAGGATGACAATACGTATATACGACAGAGGTTTAATTAAGGTTGTGCAGGGAGTCTTAATGCTGGGATTTCCTGAATCCTGAATGCTTAACTTTGCTTTCTTTCAGAAGAACAGTATTAAGGTGGGCTTTCTGTGTGTAATACATGTATAATCTACAGAGAAAATACATGCCAAACATTTGACAGAAAGATTTTTTGGGATGAGTTTGGTTGACCCCATTATTTCTAAACAGTCAGTAACTGGAGCTATATTTAATTAATATGTTTATTAAAGTTAAGTACATTGACCTGTGCAGGAGTTGGAGAAGAAAAAGGTTTTCCATTAATATGTTTTCAAGGCCTCTAATCAAAGCTGAGATAAGATCTTGTACACAAACGTAGCCCATACTTGCCCCCAATGCCTCTCTATTACCTGCTTGCTGGAGAGTCGCACCAGCTGGGGCCTCCTTTGAACCAAAAGAATTGCAGTGGACCTCAGGGTGGAGGCAAGGACAGAGGAGAAAGAGGTGAGGGTAGTTCAGGGCGTGAACATGCCATTTAAATTTAGGTGTCAGTGTCTCAGTCTCTAAAGCTTGCCACCTATCTGAGAATATCACATCACTGGTGAGTTATAGGTATACATGTAGCACTACTGGGATCTTCTGGATCTGCAACTCGATTTCTTGATGTCTTGTGAAAGAAGGTATTCTCTCTTTTTTTTTTTTTTCTGATTAAAAAATAAAACTTTCCCTTCCTGTTAATGAGGAACATTAAATTCAATTCTACGTCTAACTCTTCAGTGCACTGATGGGACAGGGAACAAAAGAAAAAAATACAGAAATTCTCCTTTTCTGAAAAGTAAGACCCACTTGCTGCAACAAAAATCAGTACTGCAACAAAAACATACAATCAGAGTTTCCTTTGAGCTTCTCGCAGAGGAACTCCTGGGCAGCCCATGCAGCTAATTCTTCTGCAACATGCCCGGACCCCTTCATCCAGAGGATCAAAAATCTGAATGAGGAGGTTTTTCTCAAAGAGCACAGATTTATGCCAGCCAGCCCCAGAGTACAATTCCTTCTATTTATTTAGAATAAACACCCTCCAGAAGATGGGGAATCAGTGTTTAGACATTTAAGGGGAACAAAAGCAGAAGAGAGAGAGAAATAGTGTTACAAGTAGCATTGCCTCTAGTACCACAGGGAAAGGTCTCCTGAGCAAATGGATATTTATATGAAACTGCTATTACAGAATATGAAATGCCCCTGTCACCACAAAGTAAATATGTTTAAGAATGAATTGCCTTTATTCAGCAGAGATCTATTATAGGAGGCAAGCAGGGATTTCTTTGCCTTCTGTGAAGGCGTAGGTTATACATTACCCTCTCTGGAATGTCCGTGAGAAAGTTACTTAATACTCTGAGCAGTACTTAACAGGGAAAGGGAAGGCAACTGTTATCACTTGGGCTCCCCTTGGGGGATGCTGTGATGAAAACTTTCCTGTTTAAATTTGGGAAATACATAGCACATAAATGAATGAACTTCATTGTCTTTGAAGTTTCCGATGTGAGTCATGGTGAAGATTCTACATAACTACAGTAAAATTACGGGGACAGGAATCAGCATGCACACAGGCCATGGGCAAACATATAGTTATGTGATTCTATCTGCTACACAAATGAAAATTAGCTCCCTTTCCATACTACTTGCCATGCTCTCTGTAAGAGTTACATAAGTTAGTGATAATATCTAAATATGTTTTCAGAACTGAGAAAAATCTTGCCAGGAGAATAAAACAGTGTAAAAGCTTCACAGGAAATTTGCTGAAAGCCAGTATTAGTAATTCATTTAACATCAAACCTGCCAAGCATGCTTATTTTGGGGGCCCAAATACAGAAGCTTAAGCCAAGTACTCTAGCAAGAGCACTTTTCCATCACTGTACAGACAACTTGCATTGGCTCACAATCTCATTTTCACATTTCCAGAGTAGCGTGGAAGCACATTAAACAGACAGTGTCGAGAGAGCTGGCAGAGTGGCTGGGAAGTCAAGAAGTATTTAGAAAAGATTTCCTGAAGGAACAGAGGTACAAATATCTCTAATAAACTTCTGAGCTTGTCTAACACACACCACTGCTAACAGGAACTTGAGTAAACTCAGATTGCGCAGCACACTTTCACTCCTGGCTAATCTGATTGTTAGACAACTTTTACATGTTGTTGATAGCAAAGAAGAGCATCCTTTGGAACAGCTGAAGTTTGAAGGGGAATGAAAAAGTTTTTGTAGCTAACTGTCAGAACATTTCTGAGGCCTGCTGCCCTATGTCACCCTGAGCATTTCTCCTCATGGAGGGCAATGAGAAGGGGGCGGAGGAAGGAAGGGCAGGGAAGTCTTGCAGAACAACCTGAGAACAAGTTTCAACACTGGCCACAGCCTGCTAGTCCTTTTATTTATCACTGTTCTCTTTTCTTTGTTCTGAAAGGAAGTCCAAGTCTTTCCCCATGTTAAAGTACATTGTGTTTCATGATGGGCCACTGGAACATATACCAAATGGACAGTTTTTCAAAATCAGTTTCTGGTGTTCTGTAACTTCTCTCCAAGTGCAAGCAAAATGGCAAATACCAAAGGGTGAAGTATGTGTGCCCTCTTGTTCTATCTTATAGACGATTACCAATAAATAATGAACAAATTTCTATTTAATTTCTTAACAATGTCAGCAGGCCAGACAGATTGTCAAAGTGCAGTCAGGTTCTTTTTCTAAAATAGCTTCTAACTCAGCTCACCTTAATTTGGCATTGCCTCTGCTGCAGAAACAGCATAACCAGAATCTGTAAGTTGGAGTGGCTAGAGCCAGCGTTCCCAAGCCCATATTTAGGCATCCAAAGAAATGGTCTGATTTCCAAAACTGCTGAGCAGCCAGCAGCCCTAATTGGAGTCCATGGGAACTGTTGGATGTTCAGCGTGTTTGAAAAATCAGGTCACTTATGTAAGCAACTAATTGTTGCTGTAAGAGCCCAGCTTTGGCACCTAGTTTTACAAGGGCTTGATGTCGCTTTGCCCAGGAACCTTTCAAAGCTGGGCATCTGGCTTGCACTCACTGCTGACCCTCATGGAGGTCCTGACTGCTGTTTGCATCCTGGGAAGCTCTCTCTGGTGGGATGGCCCACACCCCATCTACCTTCTCCAGACTCCTCGGCAAGGTGCCCAAGCTGGGGCTGTGGGTGCGCAGCTGCTCTCTATGATTCAGAGGCTGCAGGGACAACACTAAGAGCTCCCTGCTCCTGGGTCACCTCCCTGGACCCCAGGATCAGCTGCCTCCGAATGACCCAGGACCACCAGACACTACCCCTGGGGCCCCCCTCAAGCCTCTGACATGAGAGTGTGAATGCGTCAAAGTGTTTGCCCCATTTAAATAGTATTGCTGTAAACCCTGAGGCTTTATTGGCTTTATTCTTTTCCCTTCAGAAAAGAAGAAAAAACCAAAAGCCATGTGGAAAAGGTCCTGCAGAAAGAGAGCCCACTCTTGGCTCGAAGACCTTCCCCTTTGAGTCAGCAGGGATCAGCCTCCAGCCCCACGTGGCATGCCGCTTGCTGAAGGGTGTGAAGCAAGTACGGGACAAACAGTGCCACGAACTATTTTAGTGCTGAAATGAACTTTGTGTAGTAAACATGGGGAGGCTTAAGTTCATTTAGTACCTAAGAGGCTCAGTTTGCAGAAGTTCTTGTAAATCTCTATTGCACAACAGGCCCAGTGCGACTGTCGTCGTGAAGTAATAGGTATTCCTCAACATTGTGAAACATAAATAGGTGTCTTAGTCTGACTTTCCACATCAGCAAGGATCAGTGTAGAGTGTTTTTCCTCTTTGTTCTTACGTTTAAAATAGTACACAATAAATGTAAGCAAGTTTCTTAACTCCTGGGTAGGGTCTGGTTTCCTAACTCCTGGTGCAGGGCCAAGCTCTAATCGCGGGCACACAGCATGCATAATCATGTATCTCTGCAGACATTTCCAGGTACACAGTGCTGCTTACAATTCACCAGAGATTACAGTCTGACCTGTGAAGAACGTTCTGGACGTGGAGGATACAGGACAAACAAGTTGTGTGAAGGAGCAGAGGAAGCAGCAGCATTCATCAAGCTGTGAGCCCCGAGTGCTGCTCGCAATAACAGGCCCTGAGTGATAATCGGCAGCTTTCAGAAACAGTGCCTTTATGAAGTTGTGTTCGTATTATGAAATATTTGCATCCCTTTCATTACAGCATCCCCACAACCTTCAGAAAGTAGGGCAGGCTGACGGGCAGCATTCAAAGACAAGCCGCACTGGGTGTAACATCAACACCGTCACTGTAAATTACAAAATTAGCTGCCTTTGTTTAACTTAATTTAGCAGGGGCTGGGAATAGCTGCTTGATTTTCAATGCCACAGATGCAAGTCAGCTCTTTGGCTCTCTAGGTGAGGTTCAGGGTGACTGCAGGTGACTGCAGCTGTCCCATGGCTCCTCTGCATACCCTGCCACTGCTTTTCCGCCCAGCCTCAGCACCGTCCTCCTCCAGCACCCAGCTACTGGGTGAGCCTAGGTCCCTTTGTGCTGCCTCTGAGAAGATGAAAGTTACATTTCATACTCACAACACTTAGTAGTATTTTGGTTGCTCCACATGTCTTCAAAGCAGTTTGTAAGGAGCCAGCTGAGGCGTGCGGCTGCCTGGGGTGGAACAGAATTGCAAGGCACTTCATCTGTCAGGATTCTGAGGTGGAGCCAGAGATGGCTGCAGCTCTGGCACACACGCAAGGCGTAAAAAGTACAATAGATCCAGTGAGCTTTCTGCCAAAGGGTGTGTTGGATCAGTTCACTGAACCAATGCAGGGGCTAATCCACCATCTGTCTGAGCTGCTCACTGGCCAGCCCTGCAACTCCTGAGAGCAAGATGGGGTATAAGCGGAGCAAGCGAACAAATGGGGGAGGGAGGATGAGAAGCAGGAGCTCCTTTGAACAAATCTCATGTTTGCATTCAGCTGACTGTGATGTGAAACTGCACATTGAGCAAAGCACGTGTACGTGTGGAGCCAAATATCCTCCCTGTTTCTCCTGCACCAACCTGTTCCCATTGGTGAGGCACACTCTTCTCCACAGGTGGGAAACACTGCACTTTTCTAATTCAGCTCCCATGTTTTGATTAGAATATTATTTCTAATACTATTAGAATATTATTTCTATTATTAGGCACTCAAGGAGGCATTGTAAATCGGTAGACTAATACATCAGCATGGAGAAGAAGGGAGGCAATAAATTATGCAGAATTTATACAGTCAGCCCTACAGGCTCAATCATATTTGTTGACGTTTTGATAGAAAATACCTTGCGTTGACAAGCCGCAGTTAAAGTACAAGTTGGTTCATGTGGCTTCCGGGTGGTCGTCAGTATGAAAATATCCTCCTTTAATGTCTTAAAATATTTAAGATGCAGGAGGTAAAATTTCATCACTGTTCACCTTTTTCCTTTCCCATCGCAAAAATCAGCCTCCCCCAACTAATTTTTACAGTGTTGCAGTCTGTTTTTTTCCAAAGAGCTGTGGATGGATTTTGTTCACAGGAATGAAGACATAAATGTGTGTTTGTGCTTTCTGCTAAATGCAGATGTAAGCCTAGTCCCCCTTTCCTTTTCTTCCTCATGGCACATACTGTCATTGTGAGATGACGCAGAAGTGCATCACCACAGCATATCATAACTTGTCAGTATAGGCACCGCCTCTAGCTTTGTTTTAATATCTGGCCTATGACAGAAACAAAACTTAAAAGCTGCTGTACTGACGGCAGCTAGTAAATATTACAGGGAGTCAAAGTTACAGATAGAAAGCTGGCAAGAAAAATTACTCACCTACTCAGTATCAGAGAGTTGTGTCTGTGCCAACAGAAGTGAGACAGTGCCAGAGCAAATGTGTTGCAGTAACATTACACGTTGCCTTTCTGTGCAAAAATACTGGACCAAATTCAGCCTTCGGTGTAAGCAAAGGCAATTCCACAAACACCCCTGGTGCTGTACCTGCCTGTTTATACCCATGTGGCCCACAACTTTATGTTCAAGCTACATTAAGTGATTAAGAGGAATTTGCTTAAACCAATGCAAAGGAAATACACTTCTAGGCCCAACAGCATGACCTCAGCTGACGTTGCTGGGGCTTGGGTGTTAAGTGAGAAAAAATTGCCAGTCTGAACTCAGAAAGAGAAAGGGCAGAGCAACACGCACAGCAACGGGGTCCCTTCCCAGCCAAGGACACCCCTCAGTGCCAGGTTATGCGGGGGAAGCTCCTGGTTCCTTTCAGCTGACGTTTCCTTCGCAACAGGGCCCAGAAGTGAGATCATATGCAACTTCTCAAAACATGTTGCCAAGCACACATGCCCTCCCAAGCCCCCCTCCTCCCCAGGCAGCTGCTCTCACCCTTTTGCATGCAGCCTGATGGGCTACAGGCTCTTCCCTTGTAGCTGCACACAGCTTCATGATGCCAAGACTGGATTTTGCCCTCAGTGTTTATTTCAAGCCGTATTTTTTTCCATAGATTTTTTTCCCTTTAAAATGCAGTTTTCTTAAACCAGATAAAAGCATTATCATGGAAAATAGTGTGGCAAGCCAGCAGGGATGCAAACTGGTTAAACCTGAATGTAAACTGTTCTGTAACGAATATTGCTAGTATGTGGGCAATAACCCTGAATAATTTAATTAATTGATTATATGCCAGTAACTGTTTTTAAAGGGCACACTATTTACACTGTAGGCAGTTGAACACGTAATTACATGCTAAGGATGTGTGTTATTTTATCGTCACGAACTCTGTGAATGCAAGGGAAAATATGGGTTATAAAAGCAGGTGATGTGATTTGTGTCATTGCTAAGACTAAACTTTTTTGGAGTCTCTTAGCATTGAGACACATGGTTTTTGTTCAAAGCTGCTTGTATAGCCAATGTAACAACCATTTTTTCCTGTATTTTCCACTCTGTTTTAGAAGAAAGCCATACCACATACACTGCTACACACAAAACTACATTTACTTACTGATCATATAAAAGTTCACTATAAAGAGAGCATATAAGGAAGAAAGAATTACTTTAAACCTGTAGAAATATTTCATGCGAGTGTAGCTATTGGCATTATAAGGCTAACTTCCTCATTTATTGTGGGCTGTCACAACTCATCACAGTTGAGGCTGTTTCAATGACCTTACCGTGAATTTTTATCAGTATAGATCGAACTTTGTATCTTAAGGGTTTCTGTTATTTGGTTTGGGGAAAATTGCAATATTTTGTAGTGTTTATTTCACATACATTTTTAATCTATTCTCTCTCTTAACTCTGTTGTTAATATAGTCTTGGCCTGGGAGTACTATACAGTAGGTATAATGAAGTAACCTGTTGACAGCTTTTTGTTAAGATTATGTATTGCAATTTGATGTCTGCAATGAGCGAGCTAATGGCAGCGCTGGAGCTGGAATTGATAATACCATGTTGAGCACACCTTGGCCATGTGTTTGTACAGGAAGTGCCAAAATGTATTGATATTGGCCTTTTGAATGAATGAAGAACCAGAAGAAGGGACACAGTGAAAATTAACACTGCAAAGGAAAAAAGGATTTAATGAGATGACAAGGAGGAACACTGCCTGAGAGCTAGGCTTTGTGGGATACTTCTAGAGAGCTCCTAAGGGAGAAGCTGAGGCAGCAGACAGTCTCAGCAAAAGCTGAAGAAAATTTCTGCTGCATTCATCTTATTTTACTTTGTTATTACAGAGAATGCGTTGTATGACATTCAGTTCACGCTGGCTGTAACCACTTGTACTGGCATGTTATCGCCACTCTGGTATCCTCCCGGACAAACTTCCAGTCTAAGTCAGATTGTGATGCCCTTGCATAAAAGCCTGGTTCCTCATCAAACCTGCTAGAGGTTGTGAGCCTATACGACTTTCACATTTTACCAGTGTGTCTCAGCTCTTCTGAAAGCAGTACTCAGCCACTCACTTCTTGTTGACAGAGGGCTCTTTCCATACTTTCTGTAACCTAATGAGAAAGTGTAATGAGACACAAGCCAGGAAGCTACGGCTTTTAAAGGCAACCTCTTGTGTTCCTGGGCACATTATGGTCTTGCTGGTCAATGGATCCTGCTCCAAATCAGCAAACCAGAAACTGTTCACCTACTTTACAGTCAGATTACAGAGAGTTAAAGAGTTATTTCTCAATGTAGGCTTCATTCTCCCCTACTTTGCCATGCTGCCTCTCAGAGTAAGGAGCCAAGCTCATGATGCAGGATAGGCCTTTATCCTTGAGCTGGTAGATGAAGCATAGCGGTTTATAAGTCTCGATTTTAATGTGCATGAACTTTTACCTCAAGTGATAAGATTATGGACTGAGAAAGAATTTCAAATTTAGTTTTCTGCAGTCAGACAAACCCAAAAGCATCTCTGACTGCTAAACCATATTCTACTTCCAAAGCAAGGAAAGAACCCAGGAAACCCTGAAACTCAACATTTACGCTCCCAAAGGGTGTTGCACTCAGAGGGCTGCTCTCCAGCAGATAACAGCATGACTTTCTCCACCACTTCATCTGCTGACAAAATACAGGAGGACTGTGCAACACCTTCCTAGGTTGTCATTCCAAAGCCACTTCAAAGAAAAAAAATGTGTAAATGTCAGCATCCTTGTATATACTCCTGTGATGCAAATATTGCATTAGAGAGATGAATTTGCACATACAGTCTACTGCTGTTGATATCTGGGTTGATGAGAGCTGACTTTTTAGGAACTGGGTGGGGTAGACTGACTGAAATAATGTGTGCCTGCATAGTGGTGGCTCCCAAATCTCAGCCATCAGAGGAACCTTCCCAGGAATCCCTGATATCTCTCTCATGAAGGTTATTAGCGCTCTATTAGAAGACTCAATGCCTAGGAGCATTGTTGATCATAATCTTTTAACTGTCATTTGCCAGCATATATTTTACTTGTATCTGTAGAGTTAAACCTGCTCACAGGTAGCTGATGTTTTGTGGCTGCTATAAGGCACAGGATTTTGGGGCTGGGGACAGGGAGCAGGACAGAAGAGGCAAGGACTCTCTGTTGCAGCTCCTAGCACAAATTCTTTGCCACCATTTTTAGTTACTAGAAGACATGGTACAGGCCTGTTGGTCGCAGGGAAGAAACTACAGAAATCCGTGTGGCTATGAAAACCTCCACTGGTGACTGCTCAGTAGTCAAGCTTTAGGACTGCTTTCCACCCCCACAGTAGTAGTGCAGGCTTTCAAAAAGGAAGTTGGTTATATGCAAATTAGATGCAAATACCTAATAAGCTTGTTAAATAATTGGCATAGAATATCACACATGGTGCAGCATCAATTTGGCAGCTATGATCGTCCCTACTGTACTGCTAGTACTTCACTGGTGCTAAACTGGTTTATACCAGATGAGGATCTGGCCCACGTAGCATATGGAATTTCCTGGATAAGCTGCTACTCCCTGTCATACTTAATCACTGATAAATACAGGCCAGAATCATGTTGTGTGTATATACTGAATTTGTTGGATAATCTTTCTCATTCTGCCATCAGTTCGAGCAGTCCATTAGAAAAGTCATTGCAAATGCACCGTGTGCTGGAGTCAGAGCTGATCACATGCTGGCATTTAGTTTTCTTGATAAAGAATAGAGGAAATAACGTAAACAAGTATGCCTGATTACTTTCCCTCCCCCGTTCATCTATTTCTGAATCATGTTGGATTAACAACACATTTGAGACAAAGATACTGAATTTTATTAGCATTGCTTGCTCACTGGTGTCATTATTAAATGCTACATTATTAGATATTTGGGTATAACATACATCCTTCTTGTACCATTCCTCGGAAAATAAGCAAAAACCAAGTTGTTTTGTGGCATAGTGAAACCAGTGCTGACTTTATGCAGCAGATGTTCATCTAGCCACGCGTGTAGATGATTTCATAGATGGGGCGAGTGTGCTCACCAATCACACACATTGCTTTTTTTCCTCCTGCACTGAATCATCATCTTTACTTAACTGTATTTTTTTTTTAATGGAGAAAGTAGAGCACTGTGCAAACAGTCGTGACCTTTCCTGTCTTTAACCAACATTTTTTTAATGCCCCAATTCCAGGCTGACCTCCTTTTTCAGAGCTATCTTTGGAACTCAGATAATAGTATGAAAATACATTTGTCAGCTTCACGATTAGTGCTTTAATGGTGATTTTCTTTCACTGCTTATTTTCCCCCTGCTGCTCGTATTATGGCAATTTCATTTTTATGACCACAGAAAATGGTAAAGGAAAATCTGAATTATTTCTTTAAATTTACCTCTACTTTGAAGACATTTCTGAGGGCTGCATTTCATGTGTGTCTTTAAAACCAGAGAACTTGCAAGACTACTTGAAGCTTTTATTTGGTCTAAGGAGGAGACTTTGCTGCCACCATCTTAAATAGCTGCAACAGCTCTGCGAGTCTAATCTATCTGCAGTACTAATACTAATTACACACGGTTCACAAGAAACCACTGTCAGCAATATGGCTGTGTTTAAGAAACACAGACATCTAGAACTTTAAGCAGCTCATGGTGTGAAGGTCAAAATTACTAACATGCTCCCTGTTGTGGAGATGGGAGAACACGCTGTGTCTGGTACGCTGCAACATTGTGCTATCACAAAACAAAACTTTCTACAATTCTTTTTTAGATTTCAGGTCTCACCTCTGTCATCTCATGGTGCTTTCCCCCACTACAGTTGCTACCGCAGTGTACAAAAATGGCAGTTCATCATTGCAGGGGGTTCCTGAATCACGCATGCCATTACATCAATGTCCTCCCACTGAAACTGGCTCTAGAATATTGCTCACTGGCATGGTGGTTAGGTTTGCAAAAAATATGCTCAACTTAAGCAGGCTGTGTACAGTCAAAGCTCCCCTGTATTGATGTCAACAGCTTTGCAAGTTTGCTTCAGACCAAATGGTGAATAGAACCAGTGGAGTTCATTTATATATATAAGTGTATATATGGTCAAAGCAAGGCTTGGTTTGGATGGAGTATGTTGCCTGTGCATCCAGATATAGAGATCTCTTTCCACCATCCCAGCTGTTTCTCGACTCCACCTTCTTCCCTCTTTTTTCTTCACCATGTTACTGCTCTTCAGTGTAATGATCCTTATTCTTCAAATACTCAGCTGAGGACCAGGAAGGAAGATGACTAGATGAGAGAAGAAGCTGAACAAGCTGATGAAGTAGCACAATGGAGACACTGGCATGTGACCCTTAAGGATTTGGTAGCTCTGGTCCAGTGGTAAGGACCACACACTGGCTTTCCCTAGCTGAGCATCTCCTCGCAGTGCTTAATATCACTTGGGATATGCCTTATTAAATAACACAGCCATGCTGAAAATGTTGCTTGGTGGCATCCCATCTCACTGGGTGCTTGACATGCTACATCGCAGCCACAGCATGCCACCGGGCAGGAAGTGACCTGACCCCAGCCCTGCACAATACTCAGGCTCAGTACACACCTCAGAAAATAAAAATCTCCTGGTTAACTTTCCTGGAACATGCCAAGTAGCGTGAGCACCAACATAAAATTGTGCCCAGGACAATGTTGAGTTTTTTCTGTGCAGTAGCAGCTCTGAAGCCCACTCTGTAATAGCAGCAAGACACTTTGAAAGTGAATCCTGTATGATTTTAGGAAACATCTGCCAGTCATTGACAAAGAGGAACCTGTTTCTTGGAGAGTTTTTGCCCAGTAATGTGCAATCATGTACAGCATGTATTACTGCAGCTTCAGCAACAAACACAGAGGGTAGGTTATGTCTGGATTTCTTTGAGCATTTTGCAAGAGGAAATAGAAACTGATGGCATCCATGCATGAGTGATGATCAGCTGCTTAAATAAAACCCAGAAATTGAAATATGCACCTGATATTAATCTAGAGAGTAAACAAAATTTTTAAATTCAGAAGCTTAAACCCATGTTATCCAGAGCTATGCATGTATTGTACAAAGAGACAGGATGTAGAAAAGTGTCAGACAAAGAAGCTGTCAGGAAGCCTGTGTTGCTCACCTCAGGTGCTATGGAAGTTTTTCTAGCTGTAAATTGGAAGCTAATCTGCTTCACTCCTGAAGTGAAGGAGTGACTCATAGCTTCCAGCCATTGCAAAGCTTGCTGTGAACCTGCTAGGAAACTGGATACTAATGATTCCCTCCAATCTGGAGCAGCATACAGATATTTATGATGACTGGACAAGTTTCTTGTCTCTGACAGTCCCTTTCTCCAGAATCTCTGCTGGTGAGCCACAACAATAACCATTGAGAGACTACCTTCAGATATGTCAAAAAGATAAGTAGGTGTTGAATTTGTGGTGAGGGATATCAGAAACAGAAAGACAGAAACTTGCTTCTTAAGAAGAAGGTACAAGAGCCAGATTGGCTCAGCTCCAAAGTTCAGCCTGCAGTGATTAAGAAAACCAGCAACTTAACCAGAAGCAAGGTAACAGTAATAAAGAAATAGTTTATGGCTGCCCAACCCACAGAGCATCTGCTCTAATAAGCCCATAATAAAAGCCTTGGTGCTTTACAATGGGAAACAAGCTCGCTCTGCCTGGACGTGAAACACATATTGGCTCAGCCCACAGCCAGCACTAAACACACAATTTTCAGCTGGGTGAGGCCTGGCCCTGTGTGCATAGCATGGCCATTTCAAACAGTAACATAGAGCACTGCAGCTTGCATCTAGCATAGTTCAGAAGAGTAGAAAACATACTGTGCTGATGTGTCGTTCACTGCATAAATACCTGTTAGCAGTCAAAGTATGAAAACTGTCAGTATTACACAGACATGATGGTCGCAGGTACCCACACAGAGGGCAGCTAAAGCCCCATCTGATCTACATGAAAGTTAGCTTTCATGGGGTTCATTCAACCATGACCTACAGAGAGGTGTGCAAGTCTTGAAAAACTTATTTCTGCTCTGTAGCCATGAGGCGTCCATTGAGGTAAACCTTGATGTATGCCGTGATACAGAGGGGCCTGATGTCATCTCTTCCACTGAGGAGGTGTAGCCATTGCTCTGTAGAGGCCAGGAATTAAATAAAAACTACTGACATGTATGAGAGCTATTCTGCCACACTCAGAAGGTGGTTGCACACCAAAAAGTAGCAGAGTATGTTTCTGGATAACACATGACCGATCAGTCATTGGGCTACCAGGGCATACCCTTGTCAAAAGATTTGTACCCGCTGTACTAATGAAGTTTTCTCTAATGTGTACTCCTGAGGCACTGAATTCTGCAGAGGGACATAAGACCCTGTCCTGGGTTAAGTAGAGACAGAGTTAACTTTCTTAATAATAGCTAGCAAGAGGCTGTGTTTTTTATTTGTGCTCAGAAGGAAAGTTGATAAGGAAGGAATGCTTATAATTATTGCTAGGATATTTGGATATTTCAAGGTCCTTCAGCCTCTTCGCTCTTCACAGACAGGACAGGGGGGCGGGGAGGGCACAGCCCCAGCTACTAGCCCAGGATTTGTTCTTTGGTTACTAGATTGAGAACCAGAGTGACCAATATACGTCATGCCCAGTATATCGGTGAGGACCCCCGGGAAGACTGGCCCCTTTTGGTTCCGGTGCCTCTCTCGGTTTCGGATCTTTTCTGGCTCCGAATCGCTCTCCCAAGGCTTTCCGCCCCTGACACCCCGGTCAGCTCTCGGTCTGGGCCGCTTATCTCTGTTCCGTGAGTCTCAACACTCTCCCTTCTCCGGGATTGTTAGCTGGGGCCAGGTGGTCGCTTCTCCCCCAACCACCCCAGTCAGCTCTTGGTCTGGGATG
>NW_010122197.1:1068-1638 GCF_000699245.1 Pterocles gutturalis | reverse complement strand
ATATAATATAAATATATATATAAAACTGTCATGTAAAGTACATGCATCCTTAACACAAAAAAACCCATGTACAAGACCCACATGCTACCTAAAAAATTAGATTTCTCTAACAAATTGTTCTTGAAATTAAGATTTCAAGCATTCTAGAAAGAAAACATAAGCCTCTAAAGAAAACAAAGCAGTAGTAAAGCTGCCTGTACACAAACACCTTTATATCTATCCAGATGTGCCTCTACCACCTTTTCTGAAACCCCTTTGAGAATACCCCATTCTTTTACTCATGATGATCCACAGTATGCTGACGAGAAAGATTTCAGCTGACTGCTTTGAGACAGCAAAGATTTCAGATCACCTTGCACAACCAGACATCAGACAGTACATCCATGATCATATTCCTGGCACTTAGATTTCTGAAACTGATTCAAACATGTTTGGTATATAGACTTATTTACATGCAGACAGGGAACTACTTGGCTGTTTAGAATCATAGAATGGTTTGGGTTGGAAAGGACCTTAAAAATCATCAAGTTCCAACCCCCTGCCATGGGCAGGGACACCTCAGCCCAGGTT
>NW_010122197.1:0-669 GCF_000699245.1 Pterocles gutturalis | reverse complement strand
GCTTCTTTTGATGCAGCCCAGGACACGGTTGGCTTTCTGGGCTGCAAGCACACACTGCCGGCTCATGTTCAGCTTCTCATACACCAATACCCCCAAGTCCTTCTCCTCAGAGCTGCTCTCTATCCATTCTCTGCCCAGCCTGTATTTGTGCTTGGGATTGCCTCGACCCACGTGCAGTATATAGTATATATTATTAAGCACTACTGAATATCAGGAGAAAAAAAGAATGTTTACAGCAAGTTGATATCTCAAAATAGAAGTGATCTCTGTTACATAATATTCCAGAGGTCCCCTTTTACAACAAGGTGTAACACTTCTCGATTGAACAATTAAGTCCACGTTTGTCAATTTGAATAAAATTTTACTTCTGCTTCTAATAAAGGCATTAACTGTGCCAAGAAAGTTAAATATGAGATGGTGTGCTTGCCAAATACCTGCAGCATGCAATACTTTCCTTGCTGTTAGCAAAAAAACCCCCAAAAAACCAAAAAAACAAAAACAGGTTGCAATGACAATTACCTTTAAAGAATGAGAAAGGGAAGACTGCGCTAGTGACATGGTGTTTCTGAAATGCACCTGTGAGAAGGCAGCCGGCCCCAGGAGCACGGGCACAGCTGGGCTGGGCAGGCCGGCCACAGGATCACGGGCACAGCTGGGCCAGGCAGGGCT
>NW_010122196.1:34272-35637 GCF_000699245.1 Pterocles gutturalis | reverse complement strand
ACAGGAGAGATGTGGAGGCACTCTTTATCGGGGGAGTAGTGAAAGGACAAGGGGTAATGGGTATAAGCTGAAAGAGGGTAAATTTAGACTAGACATTAGGAAGAAATTTTTCACTGTGAGGCTGGTGAGACACTGGAACAGGTTACCCAGGGAAGCTGTGGATGCCCCATCCCTGGAGGTGTTCAAGGCCAGGCTGGATGAGGCTTTGAGCAACCTGGTCTAGTGGAGGGGGTCCCTGCCCCTGGCAGGGCGGTTGGAAGTTGATGATCTTTAAGGTCCTTTCCAACCCAAACCATTCTGTGATTCTATGACTAAGCTAATGAAATTTTTTAGCCCCTCAGTACCCAACTGATTTTGATAATGTGAAGGCATCTAATATGCTTGGATAACTTTGTGAGTGTCATTAAGAGCAAAGTACACTGACTTATTTTTGCAAATACGAACCAAAAGACCTAATTCTGAAAGGTGCTTTGTGATGTATTGGGATCCCACTGATCCCAAGAGTAGCTGTATGGCAAAGAAGCTGAGCTTTCCTCTTCAAACAAATCTGAAGTGAAGCTTAAATTCATATTTCCCAATGCAGAGTGGGACACCTCAACCATGGATCTAAAGTATCCATATTTACCAAAGCTATGGTAAATAAAACACTCTTAACATCTGATCTTTCAGTTTTGTCTATCACCAAGGTGTCCTTCACAGACTGCCAAGTGCTTAGATGTCAGTCTGAACTTCGTCCAGAAAAATACACCAGGTCAAATTACACACACATGAAGTCATCACATTGCCAAAGTACTTCATATTCCACTTAAATTGGTATCGTAAGAGACAGTTGGCTTGCCACATTAAAAGAAAAAAAAAGATTTAAAAAATATAGAAGCTTTGGGTAGAAAAATGTGTACCATTTGTTTAAAAGTGCAGTATTACAACTGATGATCCAACATTTTTTGTCTAGAGATTAAGAAATTTAACAAGATAAAAATAAGTCACAGAGAATTTCAAAGGTACTCTGATACTACAGTGGAAATGTATAGGATACCACAGTGGAAATGCATATAAATGAAAAAAAAGTGGGAAAATGTCAAGCTGATTAATCTGATAAACTCCTAAATTAGATGAGTTCTGTTAATGAAACTATTCCAAAATCCTACTTGCCTAAATCTTGGTAAAAATCTCTTACACAACTTATTCTTCCACAGTGGTTGAAATCAATCAGAGTTTCAGAGATGAGAGTACAGTCCTTTGGCTGAAAATTCTTCGGACTTTACTTTAAATGTCCAGTATCACAATGCGTTGCACTTTCCAGTTTTGTTCTTGGTTCCAAGAAAGCTGCCAGAGGCAGGAAAATGCATCTAACTTCCATTAGCC
>NW_010122196.1:5260-34241 GCF_000699245.1 Pterocles gutturalis | reverse complement strand
AGGAGTGTCATAAATTTCTTCCCTATCCTCAGGATACATCAAAAGGAAGACAGAGCACTGTATGCACAAAGTAAAGAAGAAAGGTAATTTTGTTCCAGTTCATTTGTCTGTGTGCATAATTTATTATATTACAGACCAGTGAGTTTGGCATGGAAGAAAAAGAAAGGAATTGACTAAAAATAATATAAACTATGTTCTAAAAGCAGCTAAAAGTTTTAATTTCCTAATGAGCTCGTTTAATCCAGGTGGATGGCTGTGGTCTTTGATAAACCAGTTGAAAAATAAACTGCATTTGCAAAAGCCTACGTGCACAAATCCACACAGAAGATTACATTCCAAAGAAAATATGTGAAGAATATTGGAATAAGAACTGCAATGACAAGAATGCAATAAAGCAAAATAATATTGGGAGCAAATACAAAAAGCTTTGTGATGAAACACCGATTATAGAGCACTGAAGAATGACCTGAATGACTGTCTCCAAGGTTACTGTTTCATTCCATGAAGTTTATTTTAGGGCTGGGAAATGTTTAGTTGCAGATGTTGCCTTCGAGCACTGTTAAAAATTGAGACAGCAGCAAAAGGATTAAAACACATTAAAGAATTGTATGGCTAAACAAGCAGAGGCACTTGAGCAGTCCTTCTAGTTACTATTATTATGACAATACTTATAGATCCTGTCAATCTAAGTGCTGTGACTAGATTAGTTCTGCTCAAGAAAAACATAGGTGAAATAAAGTAGTAATTGCAAAATGTAATTTTGTGGGAATAGAATTTCTATCCGCATGGAAATATCCCATGCCCTGTTCAGCTGACATTTCACTGGGGAAGAGAGTCTGGAAAGGTTTGGTAATATGTAATGGAAATGTGTAACAAAGCTTGTTTGATTTTTCATTTCAAACTGAATTCTAGGCATATATTCAGCAGATTTTAAATATAACATCGAATGCTGAAATAGCTCGTGTTTTTTCTTTGCATTTTTAAATCCATCCAAGCATAGCACAATTTCCCCACTTTCTCCCCAGGGTTTTGTGGTTTTAGCCTTGATTAGAAGGAAAATAAATGTTATTACCTCAAAAGCTTTCCTCCTGACACGTTTGTAACAGTGCTGCTCAGTCCTTCCCTTTGGGAGATTAGGAAGATTAAACAGGGGAGGATGTGTGTGTGGCTGGGTTACACATACACTTCATAGGACAATATCAGAAATAAGACCAGAATTAAAAAACCTGAATCCAGATCCAGTATCACAATACTGCACCAGAGCTGATGTGAGCAGGGAAATAACTTTCATTGGGGGATAGCCAAAATATATAAAATGCCAGTTGCATTTGGCAACAGTGCTAGTGTGATACTTAGCAGACAAGGTTCACATCTTTCTGCAGCTCCCCTTCCTGTGCTTCAACAGCAAACTGTTCAGAAAAGGGACACCCTCTTTCAAGCCTTCTCTTGGAGTATTTCTCACACTGTGCTCCGTGCAATGTTTCTGAGCAAGGCAGTTGTATTGGGTCCAGACTAATTTTGTTTTCAAACACACAGGGATACACACTTAATCTAAATACATGGTGAAAACAAAGCCTCACGCTGCATCTAAACAAAAGAAAGCGTCTATCTTTTATGGAAATGCATTGATATACATAACATAAACTACAGCAACACCTATTTTTTAATGTCAAACCCAGTGTCAATCTTGTCTATTTGAAGCACCTAAGTCCCCATAAAAAAATGTATTCCCAGTTTAAAAAATAAAACAAGCATCCAAAAATTCTGTATCCAACCACAGCTCCACATTATTTACTGCAGTTGCTTAATGGTCTTCCACTAAAAGGAAAAAACAAACAACAACAACAAAACCCTCTCAAACAGAAAACAAACCCAAATTTAGAATATCTCAAAAAATGTAAATTCCTGCCAACTAAGAGGTGGTCAGTTATGTGGAACATAGCACTCTGGGGAAAAAAACCAAAACAGGTAGAGTATCAAAGAAGCAATTGTAAGCTCACTCACTTGAGTGGGGGCCACAGGAATGGCAAAAGAAATCTGTTCTTGTGCTGTTCCATGGATCAGTAGATGGACCAGGAATTTGCATTCACTACAGTTTAAACAAAGAGAAAGAATCTCACTGGAAGTTGAGTTAGAGTCAGACTAAAACCTAACTGATATCAGCAGGGGAAGCTAAACAAAGGCAAGGCTACAGTTCTGTTTGTTTAAAGGCTATAGGGATGCAAAAGGAAATCGGTTTGTCTCAAGGCAGGTCAAGAACTTTCAAATAATATTTGCACTTTTCCTTTGTCTGTAGGGTTTGTGTAATTGTGTAATGACTTTGTGTAATTACTGCAGTGTGTAGAAGAAACTTTCAAACATCTCTTTGTTGACAAATTTTTGAACTGGTTCAAAGCACTAAAATTCATATTTATTATAGAGATGCGCACTAGGTATGTTTCCCAAAGCTTAGTGGGATGAACAGCAGAGAGAGTTGCTTTCTATTTCTATGCCTACCTTGGACAGCAGTGATGGTTTTGTAGTGCAGAGCTATCTAGCATCATACTGGGGCTGCAAGTTCCAGGTACAACACAGCAACTCGTCTGTCACACTGTGGACCTCAGTGTGAGGCAGAAGGTGCAACTTTTCGGACATGTTGCTGGGACCTATGCAACTGCAAGTAGTTTGTTAGTGTTTTGTGACCTAAATAATTTCAAATAAATGCGACTGTATTGATTCTACCTGTCTATACTGCTGGCACTAAACCCAGTGTTGTCGGCTCCAATAAATTATGAAGGTGTGATGGGTGTTTATTATAATCTTCTTGCCCTCTGTACCTTTCATGGAAAAGAGGTGCAGTGGGGCTCTTAGCACAAGAGATTTTTGAGAGAAGTTTTCATTTGGGAAAGTGCCATCACAAATGAAGATCCGTGAGGCCAAGGACTGAAATATTTGATAAACCTTCACGGACTGCAAACATGCAGAAGTGGAAATCAGTAGAAATTAATGTGAGACAATAAAAACCAGAAGGGAACTTGAGGAAGGCAAAGAAAGTAAGAGACCCTTCTCAATCAATACATAGGTGTTTTTCTGTCAAATGATGCTGAACATTTATGGTAATCCTCCAGGTGCCCTAAAGAACTTTCATGTGACAGGGCAATAGACCATTAATTATAGGTTAACAAATAACAGTTACATCAGGGTGCTGACAGAAGCAATTTAATAAGAGAAACATCACCTAGCTACATCAGGGTGCTGACAGAAGCAATTTAATAAGAGAAACATCACCTATGTATTACAGGCAGGGGTTAAAAAAGCCATTCCTCTCTGGCTGGGTCAAAGGCAATTCCCCCATTTAGAGAACAGGCACCTTTCAGTTGCCGTATTATCCAGTGTGGTGGTCTTTCCTGTCAGAAAATAAACAGTATTTAATGGCTAGATAAAATAAACAGGTTGACCTGGTCACCACAGTTATCAGACACAAATACTGCTGAATGTCTCAAGTTTTGGATGTCTAAGGTGACAAAGATCATTGAGGTATCAGATCATGAAGAAAATCCGTCTCTTTAAAAGGAGTTTCCACCTCCAGACTTACAGAACTGGGAACAGAAAAATCCAGAAAATTCTTTGACCCAGAAGTTTCATACAAATATGAGCTGCTTATTTACACTTCTCAATTCTGTTATTTCATAAAGTCATGTTGTACTCACAAGATCCTGTGAAAATATTCAGTGCCTTCCACTCAGGAGATGGCTGCATTTCACAGGTGAGTGAAGCGATCGTTGCATGCAATAACTGTAGAGCACTTGCTGAACTTCTGTAAGCTTTATTATTACTGATTCAATCTGTGTAAGAGGAAGAAGGGCATCCAAATGGCACTTAAGACAGAATAAGGAGCCCTTCATAAAGCTATTAAGAAATTAATAATTACAGGAAGACAGATGTAATTACATCCAGAAGATCAATGCAGCTTTTAATGAAAAATAATTTCAAGACCCTAAATACAAATAGAGATAAGAAACTTCTGAGGCTCTCCCACATACCCCCTGCTAGATAAATGTGTCCAGAAAGCAAAGGAATTCCAATGTTTTTACACAAAGAAAAGTGATTCTGGGATACTACTGAAAACATTGAGGAAGCTGGTTTGAGCTGCAAAACCATATCTTCTTTGGTGTATGATTATGCTTGACGTTTACGAATGGTCCTAGTAAGAAAATCTTTAGTGTGCACACTGTGAATGGGGCAAATGACAGGAAAAGTTGCCTCCTGTTGAAAACTGTTTTTTTTTTTTTTTTTTCAGCAGAGATGAAAAAAAATCTGAAAGACTCCCAAGACTTAAGGATTTGTAAAAAAATACCTCCCACCCTGCAGAAATCTCTATGTAATGGAAAGACAGAGAAGTCATTGTCATCCCTTGACTGTGGCTCAAGCTAGGAGACAATAAAGGACACTTGCATGTTGAGTGCTTGTTTTAGGGTTGTTGTTCAGTCAAGGAAGAGGAGCGAGAATGTCTTTGCTCCTTCATTTGAATCCCCTGGGTTTAGCATGGGCAAGCAATGGAATCAAAAGAATAATCCCATTGAGCAGGAATTTTTCCTTACCTACTATCTGCTGTGGAGAAATTATACAAAGGGGAACAACAACAGCTGACTCCTGTACATAGTGGGGAATTATGTGGGAACATAAGCACAGAGGAAACCAAACTGAACTAACAAGTCCACACAAGGCAGTGCTATCGTTTAAAATAACCTTACAAAAACTGACCACTTCACTTGCATCCAGTGCCTTCGTACAGGCATATACACACTACAGTGAGCTGAGTCTTTTGTAAAAATACTGAAGAAGAAAAAAGAGAAATCCCCAACCAAAACAAACTCAGATCATTATAGAAACAGAGCAAGGGGGAATAAGCTATTGCTAGGGCCTTAAGAAACAGCTGAAAATGCTGATACATGGAAGGAAAGCTAGAGAAAAAGGCAAACACAAAAGAAAAATCTTTTTGCCAATGAACTCTGGAGAGGAAAGTTTTTCTTTACCTTCTCTCTGCTCCTTCAGCATTGAAGTACCTCTCTGTATGGTCCTTTCCTTATAACTATTTCAAAATCCCATACATTTGCACCTCATCAGGAGACACAAAACTAATGCTATACTTGCAACCTATCATATGTATCTAGTAGATAGAAAACTTAATTAAAAGCAGTGCTTTGTCTGATCAATGGGGGAGTTGGAGGAAGAAAAAAAGTTCCCAAACTGGTCTTGGCACAAAACAGACATTGAAGAATAGCTGCAGCTAAAACATTGCAGAAAACTCTGTGGAGAACAATTCTTCACTCACAAAGAAGGGTGGGAGCTAGCTCTGCTCCAGATTTGCAGCTGTTACAGCTCTGCAAGCTTTGCAAGAAGCATGTTAATTCATACCAGCCAAAGATCTAGCTCACAGTGGAGCACATTTGAAGGAATTTCCTGGTCAGTATCTGTCTGAACTTTGTTTCCAGCACTTATCAGAGAAGTTATTTTTTTATGGTGGCAAAAATAAAACCCTTCTCCAAAAAGAAAGAAAATCCTCAATTATCAAATTACTGGCTTCAGCAGTACATTTCTGACAAGCAGGTAAAAGGATAATCTTTTTTGAGGATTTGTGCAGATTCAATAAGAAAGGCAGCTTGTGTCAGTAATTTCAAGACCTGGATGGTCTGATTCAACAGGATGGAAGAGATGAAAATCTGACACTGAAAAAAAGATTTACCAACAACAGAATACTCATATTATGGAACAGCAAGCCCAAACTCCTCTTCATAAGGTCAATACATATTATTTTTTTGACCTGCTCCAAATCACTCTTACAATATTACTTCTGGGCACACATTTGTCAATCTGTAAAACTGACAGAAAATATATTGACTTAATTGTAATATACCAAGCATCTGGATGTGGGGTTCAGCTTGAAAAAAAAATAAAGAAGAAAACAGTCACTAGAAAAGAAGGATTGCTTAGCATCATATCACATGAAGCCATGGGGTATATAGATAAAGAGGCACGGAAAGCCTAGCTGAAAAAAAAGGATGTCTGGGACCTTGTCTGGTCCCACTAAAGGTCTTACACAGTATAGGTCTAGCCCTCAACTAAGTTATGTAAGATGCTTATTGATAAGAATTTTAAATGTAAAGTTGTAAAGACATAAGAAATCTAGAAGACATAGCAATTTAAGGACAAGATTTTTCAACCCACCTTCCTCTTAGTGGTGAGTTCTTCCAATTTTATTTTGGGAGAAGCCTGGGCCTAGCCACGGGTTTTCAAATAGGAGTCAGAAGCAGGGTGTCCAACATGAATAAAAATTTATCAGATTTGATAGCCTTCTGTCTATAGTATTCCCAGATGGGGATGGGGAGGGGTTAAAGCCAGAAACAGAGTTTACAGTGTGGCTGTACTATCCACAGGGTTACCAGGTCAGAAAACTCCAATGGATTATTAATATAGCCCATAATTTCCTTTGCTTTCGTTATGAGCATAGAATAAGCAAAAAAATATTTCATATTGAACAGAACATTTTGTGTGATACAGATGAAATTATTTTCTGTTTGTTTCAGTAATAACCCTCCCCAATTAAATGTTATTGGATCTGATTTTCCCTTTGATTTGTTGGTGTGGATATTGGACAAAAAATCAATTATTCATGTCAACACACAAATAAGTGTCTTCAGCACTTTTTGTAGGATAATGAATGTACTTAGCAGGATGTGATCTTCAGTGACAAGATCTCTGTGGGGGGTTTTTGATTTCTGTTGTGTTGTTTTGTTTGGTGGTTTTTTAAACGTGTATGATGCATGAGACTTAGAAGAAATGTGAGCATCTCAGGCTGATGCTACAATTTGCTATGAGAAACCTGCCTGACAGATTTCTGTGAAGTGGATGAAAAAATCCCCTCTGAATTCCTTTGATTTCCATTGTTCTGTTCTTCTTTCCTCTTTTAGGCCTTCCTGCTTGAAAAAAAAAAAAAAAAAAAAAAAAAGGCAGTACTCATGCAAAACTTAGAAGGCTGTTTACTAACAGTGAAACAGACTGCATTTGAACAGCCTTACCCATGTGAACCTTTGAGATAGGATAGGAAAGAGCTGACCATGCCTCTCCAATGCTCTGTCTCTGAGTTACTGGGAAAAAAGAGAAAAGGAAACAGACAAATCCAATACAGCTTTGGAACACATTGATTTTAATCTTCAGGGATAGTTTGTATCAGAGTCCAAAGAAGCGTATCTATCCAATGTGTATCCAGGAGCATTAAATTTACAAGCCTCTTTGTCGTCATTAGTTCTCAAACTCTTTTACCACAAAGCAATAGCAAAAATCAGGCGACTTCATTTAAATTCACACCAGTACCTAGCCATACAGAATTGCAATGAACACTGGGTCCCCAAAACATAGCCAAACAAATCCATTACCATCACTAAAGGAGTGTCCTGCAGAGCACCCAGATTTTCTGCGTGTGCAGTCTGGCAGCCTTCCTACTGCGACAGACTTCTCGTGAGTCCTGTATTAATACCAAGGTTCTTGGTCAGGACAGCTCAGAGATGAGCTTTGGGAACCTACCATCTTCCTTACCAGGAGTTGGCATTGGTTGGTCTGTCTGCATTAGTGCAACCGAAGCTGCAAGTCTGTCTGTGTGGGGTTACCCATAACATGGGCAAAGCTGGAAAGTATTTCAGACAAGTTCACTTTGTTCTCATCTGTAGCCTTAATAAAGCATTGACTTATAGTGGTTGAAACCATTTTGAGACGCATTTAAGCCTGTTGGAGACAGTGTCCTAGAAGCACAGTCCGTCCCCTAATTTATGCTACTGAAACACAATTTAAATGTATGAATCATGTCTGAGAGTGGACTGAATGGGTGGTTGTGCTCTTCACTTATTACTTTTACAAAGACACACTTCACTACTTGTAACACCTTCATCTACTGCAGAAGATATCCTACTGACAAGTATTATCAGCCATGCACATGCCTTAAAATGTTATCTAAATTAAGATGCTGAAGTTTCTTTTCCTATGAAGATATTTTTCTTTCATTTGTATCAGAAATGAGTATGATCATCTCTTTGCCTCTTCCCTCCACCAAACTGGTCAGGACCTCTTAAGATTTTTCACACCTCATTTCCAATGCAGTAACATGTTAGTCCACACAACATGGCTTAAACATGCCCATCACATGGTTGATAAAACAATTTGGACTTCTCATCAACCAAAACATCGTTTTGTCCCCACTTCCTTTCATGCTCTTGCCCTAATGTCCCACTCCCACTCCCCACAATACATCCGAAGGAGCACTTTGACAACAACAGAATTCATAAATCAAGCTAGCTGCTGTGGCTTCATAACTCATTCCCCTTGTTACTCACTGTTGAGTCATGGAGCAGAAGGTGGGTGTCTCAATCTTGAAGGTAGGACAACGATACAATATATTGCAATCAGGTGCTAGAAGAAAGGTTACAACCTGCTTCATACAGAATTCAATTAGGAATCACAGAGAGTGGAAAAAAGTTTGGATTAACTCCTATAGATGCCAGAATACTTTCAATCTATTTCTGTTTCACCTCTTTCCTCTGAAAGATTTTTAACTAATCACAACATCATAGTAGTTCTGTTAAAACAGTAAGTGATCAATTTCATTTCAATGCCTGGGGAAAGAAATTTAAAGATTCCCAGATGCTTCATGGAAATCAGAAAACAAAAGATTCAATTGAGAAGCAATTCTGACACTAACTAAATTATCTACTCAAGTATTTCTGTTACACTGCTATTTGGGCATTTTTGTATCATAAGGCATTTACTACTTGTTCAGTAGGAGATGTGGGTAGACTCAAGTAGACAAGGTTTCACCTCTTTATGCCGTATAAGGCAGGACTTTACAAAATTAGAGTTAATATTTGGAAAATAACTTACCACAATATTAATTTAACACCTCTGGTTTTAATGCCAGTGAATGCCAGCAAGGCATATTATGTTGGAGATTATCAGCTGCCTCCATAGAGGAGGGCCAGACACTGATCTAATGCTATGGTAAAATAGGAAGTGAAGTCTTTTTTCCTTGAAACATTCTGAACCATCACCTTTTTATCTCCTCTAATATTTGAAACAAACATAAATTAACTTTTCTTTCTTTTCTTGTTTGTGTGCATGTGTATGTGTGTGGGTATAAAAATTAAGGTATCTGTACAAAGCCGATAAATGCCTATGTGTAAAAGATATGTTTGAAATGACAAAACATTTTTACCAAGAAAGTTAAACATTCTGATATTCCCAAATCTAGACATGCCATTTCAATGTGCTGTTCCAACAAATTGACCTTATGAGGCAGTTTGACATTTAACTGCCTTCTTTTTCTGCAAAACTTTGTCAGCTTGATTTTCTGATGTTACCATTTTTCCTGATTAGTCAGGAACCATCTGGAAGAAAATCCGTGTTTTGATGCTTAATGGAGATAATTTCTTGTGCACGGGTTTATGTCATGCATTTATGTTAACATTACCAGATCTATCAGTTACTTTCCATAAAGTTCAGGTTCCAGAAGTTCACAGGAGACATTGCTGAATAATTGAACTCATAGCCTCCTTGTGTCGGTCAATAATGTTTCTGCTCTAGCTTCATATTCACTGTGGCCATAAGGAGACTTAATGAGAAAATAATGTTGAAGCTGCATCGTTTGTGCAGATGGCACATATTTGATGGGTCAGATCCTCTTGCATGAGGTGCTTATTCCTTTACTCATTTAATCTGTGTCTGTGTCATGTCATTAATCCAAAACGCAAGATCTTCACTTCAGGAGTTGTTTGAACCGCTTGGAAAAGAAGGCACTGAACAAAAGAGATAATTATTTCTCAACTTACTTTTCACAGATTCTTGACAGGACAGCAATGAATTCAAATCCCCCTGTTGGTGGATGTCTCTGGGAGCTGTGTTGCAGATTGTAGAATGAGAAGGAGCTTCTCAGCTAGCAGATCTGATGAAATGTGTGGTCAGACTGCCTCCTAAGGGTCACTTCATGTACCTGAGTTCAGAACCTGAAGAGGACATTAGATGCATGGTTTAAGAAAGCAGGGAGAGAAATTCCACACAAAAACTTGACTCAAAGTCTTTTGCAAATAGCTGATGCACAGCCGAATTTAGACTTGCAACTTCCAGCAATTGGCACTGAATGTGTGAGAGAAGTGCTGACTGCTGCCCACCCTGTCTTTCTACCAGACTTCATCACCCTCTTAGCTGAGGCAGCAGAACAAACGGTGTCTCTGCCTCCCAGCCGCTGCACTTCAAAGCTTGATGTATTCACTTCAGGGTCCACCTGGAGAGGTGCCCAAATCTGGGGAGGTTACCTCCATCCCTCCAATGGACAGTGCAGGGTTCACAGAGCCAGCTTAGGTTTTCTCAGCAGTGGAAGCAAAAGAAAACTTTATGCCTCTGGGCTAAGAACTAATGACAGCCCACTCCTGTCCTGGGAAGCAGAGAGGAAGGAGGGATGAGATGGAGGCCTGGAGAGCTGTGTTGCCTGTTTTTGCAGCTCCCTTTGAGAGTGGGATGAGCAAGACAGTGAGAAGCCACATTCAGCACAGACACAGGTCTGCACACCCTAGTCCTGAGCAGTGAGCAGAGATTTTTGAAGCTGTACCACAGCAGTGGAGCCTCCACCTTCTCTACAGCCTGTCCTGATGCCTGAGGAGCCTTTGCCTGGTCTGCCACCATCTGGTCCTACATGCTGTGTTTTTAAGGGATGTCATAGCTGAGCTAGCTTTAAAGTAGCTACCAAATCCTGCAAAAGTGACAAGTGAGGCAACAAGAGCCCAGCAGAGACTAGTTAGCAAAATCTTCATCGTTCCCCTCAATTCCTCTAAGCCATGTGGGGCTGCAGCTGGCCTGGGCACAGCAGCAGTCCTCCACTGAAGCTGCAGAGCAGGCAGAGCAAGAGCAGGAATTTAGCCCCTTTGTTCACAAGATATAAATTAATATAATCCTTTTGCTTGTTCAAGGTGAAGGCATATATGCTCCTGGGCAGCCATGGCTTTTGGGGCAGTTTTGAACATGTTTTGATTCTCTCTCCTACGGCAAAGAGACTGAGACCTGACCATTTCAGTTTCCTACTGAATATTTATTACTATTTTCTATATAGTGCTGTCTAGTGCTTGGTACAACTAGTACTAAGTTCAGTGAGGAGTTTTATGCACCACCACCAATACAAACTAATGCAGTACTAATGATGAATTCACAGTGCTAGAAAGCAGAGATTTCCAGTTAAATCATAATAAATTCTATAAACCTAAACCTGGATAATCTGCTGTGCACTCAGTTATAATTCTTGCCTGCCATGAAAAGCAAATACAAACTCCTGCTTACTAAAAACACCCATTCACCCCACCAAAAAAAGACACCAAGCTGTTCTTCCAAGGAGATTGATCCTCCTTTCTGCCTCCCCCACCCGCTGCTCTTAGCTTAATGGCAGGTGGAATACATCAGAATTCAAACTAGGTCTTCCTTAGAGGGATGCAAAGGACAATCCAATGAATAATGCTGTGGGAGTGATTTGTAGTTTCCCCCAAAGCGTGAGCTGATTTGTTATGAACAGAACTCAGCCTCCTGCTCTGTTGAAAGCCAAATCTATGTGACTGATTTTCTTTTAATGCATTTATGGTAAAGAATAATCCTGCATTTGATTGTGTGACTGATCACCCTGACACATACAGCTGATACTCTACCTGTGCAATCATAATTCTACACATACCAACAAAAGAAAAGCAAAAAAAAAGAGGCATGTCTTAGCCGACTGCCTTACTTTCTCATTTCACTAGTGCAACGGCCATCTGATTCCAATTCTTTAAAGACACATCAGTTGAAAAGAAGTATTTTGAGTAATCATTTTAAGATTGTATTTACAGTTCAGTTTAAAAGAATAGCAAATGGAGTTTTTGACTAGAGACACCACTTATTGGAAAGGTAAAACTTGGAAAAAATGGCTGGGATTACATAATTGATTTTTGGATGTTCTTGTTAATTAATGAAGTTTATAAAGCTTGTAATTTTCCTTGAGTAACCAGATGTGAACAAGATCAAGTTTAAAGTTTCAGGGCAGAAACTCACTGTCCCTGGAGGACTGGGAGAATTAAATCCTGATATAAGAATTCATCTATACTCAGAATGATTAAATACAGTCTTGTATCTCAGGATCTGAATGGAAATTATTTCACACAATATAGTGAAAATAAACCTTGTATTGTCCCTACCTCTACTGGCCTGCTTCTGTAGATGACCATTTTATAACAGAAACAGCCCCTCTATACAGTGACTTCTGTGGCCAGGGATAAGACCCAGAAGGTGGTTCAAGGCACAGGTAGAATTCTCCTGTCATGAGTGGCTCACAAAGGAGGAACGTTACTGAATTCTCATTTCGCAGGGACATCAAAGTTATTTCATAACGGTGTGTCTTCTGCAGAACGGAAGAAAACCCACTGGAACTTTTAGACACCTGGGAGAAAGAACATTGAATAACTCACACAGGGGCTGACCCATGGCTGGAAGATGAAGGAGGTCTTTAAATAAATGGAAATGGTAATGGATAGAGAATACAGCATCATATCTTTCCCTCCTATTTTATATGTGATAAAAAGAGATTATATTGTGTGGGGTATTTTTTGTTTTGGTTTGGTTTTTTTTTCCTGAGGAATACCATTCACCTGGTTCCATGCCATCACTTTCCCAAATCAGATAAAAACAGGAAAAATGTAACCACTAAAACTTGTGAGAAGTGACCACTGACCAAATCTTAGCAATGTTGGGTCCATACTGGGTTCAGATACTCATGCTCAGAGAAAAGTCAAAGTTAGCCACCATTTTATCTCAGGAAGGACTTCCTTGCCCATCTGTTTTGGTCCCGTTTGCTGCATCACTATTACTTGAATGAACAAACCAGCAGACTCAAAAGCTACTCCTCTTCACCCATGATCATATGTATGGACTTCTCCATTATCAATCATTTAGGAGAGAGAGCCAGTCTCATCTGACAGTATTTTTTTAACTATGTTGTTTCTCACTTTTTAAGAAGGGATGACAACATTGCTACCATAGGCAGTACATGAGCACCACATGAAAACAGCTAGCCATGGTTTAACCACGCTTTTACAACAAATCTAGAATGCGTAGAAGTTGTACTGACCTGTGCATAAATATTCTAATTGTAATTTTCTAGGGATATGTTTATACTGACACAAAGGTGTGAGCAAAGCATTTAAATTACTTTGTTAGCTAATAGCAGTAGCTGTACCGGTGGTAATTTGCTAACAATACTGTTGGGAGTTGATTTTACACAGCATATCACATTGCCTCTGGCTATGAACTCAGATTGTTTACCCACACCAAAGTCTGCTACCACATTCATAGTTTAGGCGACTATCTCCTACTAATTTCAAAGGCATTTAGACACCCAAATAATTTTTGAGATTCTGACCCATAGATAATGGTAGGAGATGAGGCTAGAATTGGATGTGACTGTTTCTTACACACCATCAGGCAGCCATTTTTCTGACAAGCAGTTCAATGGTTAATTTGTGATAAGTGGGTCGAGTGCAACAGGAAAGATGCAATCAACACTTGCTAATATTTTTAAAGGGGAAAAAAACCTTTGGCATTAATCCCCCTGATTCATAAGAAATAGAGGCAGGCTGGCAAAGTTTAAATGATTGAAAATGATGCCTGTGGCCTTCTGCAAAATCTGATTACAGCTCCAATGATCGATGGGTTGCCATTAGCAGAAGAAAAAAAAAGTTCAGAAATTGAGCCAAGTAAATCAAGAAAGACATTTCGAGTCTACAATGAACACTTCAACATGATTCAAAAAGTATTTTAACCAAGATTTCATTTTCTGTAAATATATGTTGCCTTCAGAATATGAACTATTCATTTCCACAACTCCCTCTTGAGCCAGGCTTTCACTTGGCATGAAAAGATGCCCAACTTTCCCTGCCAGCTCTTCAAGGCTTCCTTTGATTTACTTCAATGACATTGGGGGACTTCAGCTTCTGCATCTGAGGTCTGGCAGAAATGCTCCTCTTTTCAGCTATAGGTGGGTCAGATGCACGAAGGTTTGAAGCTCTTGTTGTGCACTTCCTGAATTCTTTTGCTTTTTTTATATCTGAAACAATTTTTTTTTTTTAAATGAGGAAACTAGTTTCAGGTTCATGAAACTATGCTATAAATTCCTGATATGACTGGCAAACTCACTCCACTGCAAAATAAAAAGCAAAGTGAAAAGTAAAAGAAAATCTCAAAACTAAATTGTCCCAACATTATAAGCAGTGGAGTAACAGATGTGACTGATTCACAGACTCAAGACAGAAAGCTGCTTTCATTTTAAGACAATATTTAATAATTTTTTTTAAATCAGAAAATTAAAAAGGAGGGTTTTTTTTTATTTTACCCCAAGTGAAATAATTCTTTTAGGTTTTCAGCTTTCAAATATGTAACTTTTTAGAATGGAGCATGTCTCAAAAAAAAAAAGAAAGAGAAGTATTTTGATTCAAAAATTACTTTTTTTTTTTTACAAGAAAAATATTGTTTTCATTCACTGAGAGAAGGACACCCTGCCAGTCATGCTACCCAAGAGAGAAACAGTCTCAGGCAAAATGACAGCTCATCTATGAATGTTTGTCCTATCCTCAAATCAAGACGCAGATGTACCATTTTGCAATTTTCCTGTAACATTGGTATCTCATGTCTTTTTTCTCAAGAGCTCTGAACCAAACTCTCGGCTCTGACAGAGACTACTTGTGCAAACTGGGGCCAGTCCTGGTCTCTTTTTAAATTCAGAAGAAATTATGTGCAATTTGCAAACATTATTTTCAGAGCTATACTGAATGCCACTTTCTTGGAGTTTTTCACCTGAGATCCGAAAACTTTCTACAACATCTGCTTTTTGCTGATGACCAGAACTGCTGAGATGTCACTGAGAAAATCAGAGCAGAACTTAAGTGAATTTTTGGCATACTTGAGTATACTGCCAAAGCCTAGACAATGTTGTTGCCAATTTTACCCCAAAATATGCTGGCCATACATGAAAAAAATATTGAAAGCACATATATCACTGAGGTAGCACTTGAGAATTTTTAAATTAAACCAAACCATGCAAAGCAAACAGAACAACAGAAAACCTCTTCATTTTCTAAGCCTCCTAGAGAGCTCTCTGACACAAATAAATGAATTATGAGCAAGAAGATTTCAGTTTGGTTTTATTCCTACGGTGTAATGTACTTTTTGTTAATTAAGAAATAGAGCATAACCTGAAACTATTTGGGAAATAGGATTATAAAGATGTGATTTAATGTAAGACCACTGTGCAAACACACTCATTTGCAGATTGTTAAAGCAGCGAGCATTTTTATAAGATACCTGGAAAGTCTGACTATAACAACAATATAACCTTCAAAATTACATTATTTTTGAAAACATGGCAACATAAGTGAATACACAACAGATCAAAAGGAGTGTCAGAAGTGCACATAAGCATAAAGGTTTAAGACTTATGCAGAAAGTAGTTTAATAAAATTGAGTATTTAAGTAGTGTTCTTTGGAACTCCATATGCAAATGCTTGGGGTATTCTTGTTCAGAAAAAACTAACGTGGGTTTATGATCAGAAAAAGAGCAGCCCATTTCAGAGAGCTGAAGGGCTGTGGGGACTCCCCTTCTCTTTGCATGTTCACAGCACCTTGTAAATGCCTTTCTCTTTCCCAAAGCATATCATCCCAAACTAATCCGCTCTTTTCCTTCCTGCATTCATGGATGGACCATCCTTTGCTGCATCTCTGGTGGGGATCCAAAGTGGTCTCTTGCAGGCTCAGAAGCAATTTGTTCCCCTACTCTTGTAGAAGGGCCCCTGGGAAGGGGAACTATCCTCACCATGAGATGCGAGCTGGCTCCTCCTGCAAGAAAGCCACCAGAGGGAGCGATGCCATCAGAGCTGCCCTTTAAATAAACCTATTTAGGATTGCTGGAGCAGCTTGGTGTCACCTCACTGGAAGATAAGTACTGCTTGTTGAGTGCCATTTTTAATTAAGCAAAGATAGCACTCCATCAGTCATGGGACTGATGATGCAGCAACTTGCCAGCTTCATTATAACTGAAAACATATTCCTAGCTCTGTCCTGGATTGCTTTTCAAGCACCTGTATAACAGCATCATTCCCCCTCATTTCCAAGGGGATTTAGTTTGATTTGGAACCACAGAATCATTTAGGCAAGAAGTTGTAGCAGAGTCAGAACCATTAGCTAAATGTGCATGAATCTGAAGTTTTCTGACTTGTCACCATAGTCTTTTAGCGACAATTTACAGGTCATTATAAAATGTTCCAAAGTGGCTACTTGAGGCTTGCCTGCTCCTGCTATACTGATCTAGAACAGCATGCAGAGCTTGGATATTGAAAGCTAACCAGGAATTGTCCATGAGATTCCTTAGTCAAGCTGACACCATTGCCAGGTCCACTTTTCCCTGCCTCTGAAGCATTTGACCACAAAAGCGCAGAGTCCTGAAATGCTGGATTGGTACAGTTCCCTTCAGGTTTTTCCACACTGGCTCACAAGGACAGACCCAGAGAGGCACTCTGGACCAGACTCATGGGAAAGTCAGACAGCCTAAAAATCCAGCCTCCAGAGCATGCTTAGAGCAGGAGCTGTTTCCCACAGACCCAAACCCCACAAGATGAGTTAGCAGGAACTGCTCTCCACAGGGGCTATTTTGGGTGGGCAGCCATGGGAATAGAGATGGGGCATGTCACCTCTTGGATGGTCTGGAACAGCCCTTGTCCACTGTTTAGGGAAAAAAAAAAAATCTATCATTGTTAGTTTAGACTTGTCTGTTCTTGACTCAATGTCCTTTTTCAAAAATGTTTCTCTTCCCTATAAGACCTACCCAGGACATCATCATCATCCCCTGAAGCAGACATTTTTCTTTGATTAAAAAATGCTCTTTTTTCAGTCTTTTAGTAAGACTGGATCAAAGTGTCCTTCATTGGTTACATGACTTTGATTTTAGTTCTTTGGACGAAGTATGGTATCCTGACTACTTACTGTGTAATGACACCCCCCCATACACCTCCCTGGCATGTAGTAACGTCACAAAGCAGAGTGTACAACAGGCAGTGGAGCAGGCATTTCACACCAGTAAGAGCTCAGTACTGTTCCTGATGCTGCTACTAGCCTCCAGCACGAGCTTTACAGACCCTTGCATCTCTCCTTTTTCTTCAGTTAAACAGTTGTAGCAGCTACACTTGACTCCCTTATGGACTATTTTGAAAGATGCTGAAAAAAATTATACTACAGCCAAATATGATATTTTTCCACACTATCTTTGCTTGAACTTGCCTTCTGTATACTACATGTAAGTACAACTACAATTTGTATTTAATGCAATTTTTTTTTCTCCTCTCTTGTCATAAGGGATTCCACCAACTGAAGAAAAAAATCAGGGCATTTGGGATTAGAGTTATAAAGAACCTCCACAGTTGAAGTAACCCATCCCCCCATCTGTTTTAATTTAAAACCTGCTTAAAACCCATTTGCAAGTTTCCAGAGCAGTTATAAGGTGCTTTAACACACATGAACCAGACGAAATTATTTTGTAATGAAAGTCTTGTCATACATCATTAGGATCTCCCTCCTACCTATAGGGCCATTTAGGAAGCTGAATAAATCTATCCAGCTTTATAGCTGTAAGAGATGGTACATTAAGTTTGCTGGTCCCAGACTGCCTGAAGAAATCCAAACACCAGTATTATTCAAGTCCAGGAGATTTTATTTTCTAACTTCCAAATGTTGATCTTCAACAGCAAATCCTCAGTTAGCAACCATGAACAGAGGTCTACAAGTTTTAAACAGATATATTTATCTCAAAGCACACTGAAAGGTGTGAATGCTGAATTTATAGTGATCTCAAAATTATCGCTTCCTCCCATCCATGTTGTTGGTCTCTTCAAGGCATAGAAACCTGGTATTCTGGACCCTTATTTTGTCACAGTCTCCCCCCCAGTACTGGAGATTGCTGTAACCTGCAGGCAGCTGCAGTCAGCTCCCAGATCTCGCAGCCTGCAGTACTGGACCCCTCCCCACCCTGACCCACTGGGTGACTCTCCCAACATTTACTGTCCCCTCAGTTGTGAAAGCACAACTGCTTCTGGGGCAGCAGCACCAGCCAGGCCACAGAACTGCTCAATATTAAGAAGCTAGTAATGGTATCCATGAAAGCATATACATAATAAATACTAGAGGTTTTGGGCACTTCAATTTTAAATGAAAAAATAATGGAAAATAGACATTTTTAATAAAAATATGTATTATTAAAATCCTTTTTTTCTGAAGTCACACCTATTGGATTTACTTTCTGGCATCCCCAGCTGTATCTGCCTTTGAATCAGACTTGAATTATTTTCATTCCTGTTACGCTAGCACCATTTTCCATTATCCTAGTGAAAAGGATGTAATCAAACTAATGCATTTATCAGGTTTGATGCTGGTTCTGTAACATTTTGCTTTTTTGCTCTGCTGGAAAACTGACAGTGCCTGTTTTCATTTGTTTTTCTACTGTAGCTAGTTGAACAATACATTTTTCAATGTAAGAGGGGGGAAAAAATAACTGAGATTTCAAATAAACTAAGTTTCCTTTCCTTTTTGTAGTTGGTTTGTCTTAGTTAAGCAAAAAACCCAAACAAGAGACCCACTCTTAACAGACAATTCAATTTGATGGGCTGCCTGCTCTGGTACATGGGATCTGTGTGTGGGTCAAGCGTATAAACTGGTTCAGTTTAAAGCTACAGTGGGACATGGATGAAAGACCACCACTTTCATGGAGATCAGTAATAGAATCATTATTAACTATCTTTTATTCCATCTAGAATTTGTTGCATGTTTTTTCTTTTGCCCACTCTTACATTTAGTGTCTGCTGACTAGCATGAATGCAGGCTAAGAAAAACATGACAGAACCCAAACTGCTGTATTTCCCTTGTTTCAGAAAAACATTGCCTTACATCTAAACTAGATGTTATGATTAACTTCCTACATTGTTCACATTTTTGTTACAGACAGAACTGCACTCCCAAACCAGGGTATGGGTCACAGCCAGGCTGTGCAGCTCACAAAGTCAGGGAAGGAAGACCACAGAAACCTTTGCAGTGTTCACTCAAAAGATGATTTAGGTGCACCATTCCATATGTCTGGCTTTCCATAGTCAGGATGATTATGATTTCCATATAGTCACTGATGGCAAGTCAAAAATGCCTTCTTATTCTACATCAATATAGCTAAGATATCTTCTCCTTTCTTAAAAGCCAAGCCTTCTGAAGCTAGTTTGCATTATCATCCTTTTTTACCCCCAGGGCAAAATTACTCAAATTAATCCAATCCCCCTGCCGGAGCAGGAACACCTAGATCAGCTCACACAGGAACACATCCAGGTGGGCTTTGAATGTCTCCAGAGAAGGAGACTCCACAACCTCTCTGGGCAGCCTGTTCCAGTGCTCTGTCACCCTCACCTTGAAGAAGTTTTTTCTCATATTCAAGTGGAACCTCCTGTGTTCCAGCTTGAACCCATTGCCCCTTGTCCTATCACTGTATGTCACAGAGAAGAGCCTGGCTCCATCCTCCTGACACTCACCCTTTACATATTTACAAACATTGATTAGGTCACCCCTCAGTCTCCTCTTTTCCAAGCTAAAGAGACCCAGCTCCCTCAGCCTCCATGTTCTTGAAGAATTGCCTTAGTGTTTATATGATGTTTCCCATCAGCTATCCATCTGCTTCCCATGGTATTAGCTCTGTCCTCATTAAAGAGCAGACTCAAAGTGTCCATTGAGGGCAGTGGAAGAGCTGACCCCAGCTAAGCAGGCTGAGCTGCAGTATACTCAGCTCTCCCTGGGCTTGATGTTAAAATTTTTCTAGATACTGAGCATCCTCCACATCTAGCCCTCAGAGACCTCAGGAGTATCACCAAAGCTTACACATGGGCATTAAACTGTGTGAAAGTAAATGAGTCTGGACTTCAACAGACACTTGGACTGCCGGCCTCATCTGACAGTGCTCTGATCCTAAAGCACCCTCAGATAGGAGCTTCAGCCAAAACAGTGTGTGGCAGTAGGGGAGAGCCATCCATTTGTTATTGAAAGCCAGTGAATAAGGCAGGAGGATCAAACAAGTTGCCAGCAGAGAGTCTTCAAAAGACGAGGAATTAGTGTAGTTTCTAAAGCTGTCAGTGCATGGGGAAGAGGAAGATGGGGTGAGGAGAACATGTTTTGTTCTTTTATCGTAAAATCCACTTTCCTGAGAAAGTGAAGAGATTTAAGATTTGTCTTTGATAGTAACTCTTTTTGTCAGTGGCTGACCTGTTGCTCTATTTACACTCTCATTCTCTGAGAAACGCTGCACTCTTCAGGCAATTTCAAAATCCTAAAACCATTTCCTCAAAAGAGTCTCTAACTAATGGACATTTAGGGATGAGTAAAAAACCAAACAGACAAAAAATCTTTCCTGCTTATTGGAGACTGAATTAGTGAAAAAGGTCATTTGATTATCTGTAGGCAGAATTGTCTTTTGCTCATTCTTCTATTCTGATCTTTAGCAGAGGAAGACCCAAACCTGTCTAATAAACATCAGAGCTAAAAAAAAAAAAAAAAATCTCATTTAAAACGCTTTGACCTATACACAGTAGGAGTTTCAGAGACTGAGAATACCTATTAGCTCTTCCTTTTCCAACCTAATCCAGTTTTTGGTGTCCTAAAACACTCCATACCTATTTCTCTGTGTGTTCGATAGGGCTTTCTCCAATATCTTTGTCAAGCCACTAACATCCAAAAAATATTCATTGAACTGATGTTTTTAGCTTTCTTTTGCTCCTTACAGTTAAAGGAGATAGAAGAACACACTCATCACCCCCCACGCAGACTGCACCACTATGGGTTAATGCATGATGGACTTCTAATACTCTCCACAGGTAACCCTCTGACCACAGTAATCTGTCATCCCAGTGGTAACTCAAGAATGCAGTACATACCCAGTTTAGAGTCTCCCTTTGCTCTCTACAGTTCCTTGTAAATTGTCTTAGACTCAATTTTAAGCTCATGCTTTAGCTGTCTTTTTACCTGCTCTCCAGAGACAAAGCCAGATACAAACACCATTGATAAACAGCTAAAAAGATATGGTTGTTAAACTCTGAGGGCCTTCTGTTCCAAAGCCTTCTGGGATGAAGGTCTGGATGCTGCCTGAAGAAGAGATGTCTGTTTCCAAAGTCAGCTTCACATGGCAAGATGAGGAGGCTGATCAAGGAGTCACTAGACAAAAGAGAAGGTAGAAGCTTTCCAAGGCAAATATCCTTCATTTGGCACTATCTCACCTCCCTTCATTGCATTTTATGTTTGTTTTCCATTAGCAAACACTATGTAAGTAAGCCTCCCCAAAGATCAGATGATGCAAAAATAATTACAGTGCTGTCACATGAGAAACCAATAAAAAAAGTCAAATTTACCTTTAAAATACTGAACTAGTACTATTTTCCCATTTCCTGCCTGTCAACTATGTATAAAAATTGCCAGCAGCTACTTCAGAAGTGGCTACTAGATATTTATTGCATGTTACACACTGTTGCTCAATTTTATGTGTTTTGGTAGGGGGAAAGCACACAGTGAAGCTGTACCTAATGTGCATGGGGGGCAGAGTGAATGCCCCAGGGCTGCAGTTATCTAATGAAGTGTTGTATGTTCTGGTGGAATAGAGCAATGCAAAAGTTCTGTCTGACCAGCCTAATTTTTCTGGGCCATGCCGGCAGCTTGACTCCTGGTTTAAAAATCTCTTTCAGTTTTAAAGTATCAGATACACACACCCCACCCCTGAAGCAAATCTCCAGAAAACCCTACAAATAAAAGCAGCCTGCATAACTGCTAAGAGAAGTGGATTAAAATCTAGGGAAAGTATAAAATTTGAAAGTCTAGTGGAACATAAAGTACAAGCTTTTGTTATTATGTCCGTCTCCCTGCTGCACTGAGACTCACCAACACTGCTCCACTAAGCGGTCTGTAAGACACAATGCCAACAGACAGCATCTGCCCCAAAGGCAAACCAACAGTAATAAACCAAGAAAGGAATACAAGACAAGTATTAAGAAACATTTTATCAGAACCAATACCTGAATTTCTAGAATGCCTGAAGGGATGCTTGTGTTCCCAAATGTTTGCATGGTTTTTCAAACATACTAACAGCAGAACTCCTTCTACTAACAGACTTTGTTTGCCTATACCATCACGTGATCTCAGCAACAGTCAAACAGTTATTTAAGCTTCTAGAATATTTATATTTACCTAAATTTTAAGCTAAGTTAAGCAAATCTTGAGACTGAAAAGACCGTCTTATCACAACACAGCCTCTGTGCCAGGTATTAGTACAGTACTCTTACTAGCTTGGAAAGCTGGTCAAAGCAAGGACAAAGAACAGGTTAAAACCCATTGAAAATATCTACAGGTATGTCTGAGCCTTTGTATTTTAGTAGTTAAATGCAAGGCAACTATTACCATGAACACAAAGCAACTATCTCCACCCTGCTCTCCAGAGGTGTAACATGCTTAAGCATTCCCTTTGAAATCTTGCCATTTACTGTATTAGTAAAACCACAGCATTTTAAATGAGAAACCTTAAAAGAATCCAGTCCACAGATTTGTAACAACTACACAAGGCAAGAAGCTTCTTTTCAGGATAACCTTAAAGAGATACAAGCAAGGGAAAATGAGAACATACCTCTCTTGTCACACTCAAATGCAATGTCTGGGTAAAGCAATTGAAATTCTCAACTGAAAAAAAAAAAAAACCCAGACAAAACCCAAACATCATCCCCTGACCACCAAAATATAACATGGTAGCCTAAAGAAGAATAAAATAGAGAAGTCTCCATCCCAAAAGAACCAGGGATGTAACAGAGGATCAGTCACAGACCATCAGACCAAATCAGAGAAGACAGTGTTCCTTTTCCCAGGCTTTATAGGTCCCACTCACAACAGGTTCTCGTAGCCAAGCTAATAAAAAGAGGGGAAGAACAAAGAGGCAGAAGGAGCAGGTGGAGAGGGATAAATGTTCCCATCATTGTGTAAATGTTTTATTACAGCTCTGATAATAAACATCAGTTGTAAATCAAGATTCACTGTGATGTACTAAAACCGGCTGCTTATGAAAATGTAGGAACTAATTCTTTTATAGTCTTGTTGTTTAAAGCCCAAGAAGAAAGGAACAGGAAAAAGCCTGAGGAAGGTTAACAAGGCAGTTTTGAAAATGTTTATAAGGAACTCCCTCTGAGCAAGATGAAAGGATGATTGTATCTGTTTGATTATCAAAAAAACTACAGCCTCCAGCTGCAGCACATTATGCTTTTAGCCAGACTGGTTCACAGTAACAGATGAGAAACCTCATTCCAAAATGATGACTACAGAATAGCTTATTGCTTATCTGGTTGTCTAAAATGTCTCTTTTCTGAAACACTTGCTACATTTTACTTTGCCTGTAAGTGCTTATCCTTACCAACCCCCTTGCTAGTGGCTGAGGCTCTCTCTTATACATCAGCCTGGAATGAAAGTCCATTGCCTTAATAAAAGGTTGTTTCTCCTAAGACTTTCACACCTCGTATGACTATGGAACTGGTTAATGTAGCTACAAAATAGTTAAAGTCTGGTCGATTTGCAGCCCACCTCTTACAATGTTGTTGTATTGCAGTCAGCATTCAAGGTGAAGAGTTGATGTGACAGATTTACCAAAACAGATCATATTTAAGGTTTATTTCCCATGGTACCAGGGAAATGACTCAGAAAAGCAGGCCACAATGATAAGGGGAATTCTGAGAATTTAAAAAAAAAAAAAAACCAAAACTATTGGCTAGCAGTTATATCAGCAACAAAAAGTTGGAAATGAATCGACATTTACTCAATTCCCCCCACTCTGTTTGAACCTGCATGAAGTCTGCTTCCTCTGAGCTATCTAAACGGATCAAGAAGATGTAAAAACTTCTGTTACTGGGCAAGGCTCCCCAGGGTCGGCAGGAAGGAAAGGTATCACGACAAACCAGTTGGTCCCACATCTACTCTTTTAAAAAGTTAGCAATGTTACTTTATTATATCAGTCAGCACAGAGAAAGTAAGAGTCTCAGCCTTAGCCCTGGTCACTGGTATCCTCTGACTGGCCTTTCTGCAGGGTTGCAGAGAAAAACATGCTGCTGAAGCCCAGGTGTAACCTTGCCAAGTGTTCACAGGAAGACTAGAGGCACTGGCAGGTACATGAAAGACAAATGACCCTAATAGATTAATGCTAGACTATTAAGCCCAGATCCCTGGTGGTGTGTAGGTATTTAAAAATCACAGGGAATTAGGAGCCTAAATATGCAGCTTTGGTCCTGTAGATCAGATTGTTGTACTACGAAGTTTCAGAGCCATCAGATGGGCTCTGGATTCCCCTTGAAAAATCAAGAGACAATAAAAACTGAAGCTCCTTAGAGCTTTTCTTGCTGCAGAAGCCTCTCTTTGCTTTGGCAATATGGCTTTCACAACAATTAGCTTTCATCTCTGAGATTCCAGTCATCCCATATACTGTACCCAGAAATCACAGGCTGCATAATTTTCTGGCCTGATACTTTACTTTCTAGCTAGATTTTGGTATTCAGAGGAACAGTAAGAAAAAATATTACTATGTCCGGAAGAATTCTGAATTCTGTCTATGCAGATCAACAAATGTTCCAGAAAATACATGTGGACATTTGTGTGGTCTTTCTAGAGGAATGGTTGGGGAAAAGATTACGTAAATAACAAAAAATAATAATAGAAAACTAAGTTAGGTGACCCAGGTCAAGTCTATTTCCTTATTTATTTCCCTGTACTGTTCTTGTGTTTATTCCAGGAGTGAGAAAAATAAAGGGAGAGGGGGAAGAAAAGAATAAACAGAGGTAGTTTATAAAAATGTTGTAAGAATAATGCTGTTCCCATTATCACAGAACACATCTGTCAACTCTATCCATTTCCTCTAGATGAGGTGGAGAGACCTCTGACATTTCAAATGCATCACCCTAATAAAATCCCTATCCTCCTGAAATGCTTTCTGAGAATGCATTATAGGTCTATAGAAAGCCATGAATGAATAATACTTTGGAGAACAATAAGTAAAGTAGCAGGAACAGAGCTGAAATAACTGGGTTCACCAGCATTAAAGAGTGAGGGAACCATTAATCCCCCAAGATAAAGAATTTTCAGCAACACACCACTGAGATTTGCAGGGCTGTAGGGAGAATCCACTCAGTGTGTTCCCATTTACCACCACAGAGCAGTGAAATTATCATCACTTCTCACTCTGCTGTGCTGCCTGGCTGGAGAGTCAAACACTGCGTTTCATGAAAGGCTGAGGGGCCTGTACAGGCAGTTGTCAGACTCAGTTGTTTAGCCAGAGGATTTATCTGACTTTCTTCTCTCACAACCCTCAGCAGCCACTTTTCCACCTCTCTCTCAGTGGCAAAATTTCCCTTGTCCTTAGAGTCAGCATTGCAGAGAAAAAGGTACAAGGCAATGTAAGTCATGGTCCAGTACCTAAAACCAATGTAAGAGTTACATTTGTTGGTTCAATTACAAGCACTGTAATTGGCTTGTTGCGTGATTTTGTATTTCTCTTCAGACACAATTCACCTCATTTGAGCTCAGCCACCAAAACAGGGAGCATCTGGTCTGAACCAGAGTCCTGGTCTTCAACAATCGATTAGGAGAGCATGCAGAAAGCAATTCTTCCTGTCTCAGGACTTACTTAAGACTAAATCATTTGATGTATATTGCCTTCCTTTTCCGCTGCCATTAACTACAGAGAAAGTACAGAAGATAAGTTTAGGTGAGGATCTGTTTCCTCTAACCATGTGTGTCTAGAATTTAAACACCTATACTCCGTAAATAGTCAGCGAGAGTAGTAGGAGTCCCCAGAGGGTAATTTGTTCCTTCTGTCTTAAGTGAGGACCTTAGGGTGGAATGAGGCACCCTGTGGAAGTCCTTCTTTCTGTCTGCTGACTAGTGAGGTATTCTGAGTTTCAAAACACTTATTTCTGAGTGTTTATGACACAGGGGAGCACACAAATATTTACATCTCTGTTATAGCTAATATAACTTACATAGAATAGTGTGAGGAAATGAAAGAAATATGGTAGCAAGGGAGAGAAAAGGGGGAATATAAAGTCAAAAGGAAGCAGAAAGTAGTCTAGAATCACAAAAGACCGCTAACAGGACTCTGAGGAGTCATTTAGTCCATGTCTATGCTCAAGTCTTGATCAACATGAAGCAATCATGTAGCAACAAGGAGCTTGCTTTGACTGCGTAGAAACATCACAATGCTGTTATCCCAGCTTCTTAGATTCTTGACACAAGTTTTTTTTTCTGCATCTGGGAGCAGAACATTCCAAATTTCAAATACAAACCAAAAGGTATAAGATGGAGGATCCCAGCAAATGACTTCATGCTCTGCTGACACATTGCTTTCATCTGTAATACTATCAGGAGACTAAAGACTTAGCATAAACGTGTAGAAATGTCTGGCCAAATCACCTATTGATGCTCTTGTTTTTGCAAAAGAGAAACAAGTAAAAACAGCACTCTGTGAAGAATTTAAAGCAAAAAGTATAGTGTATGACAGCAGGACCAAGTTCATGCGGTTCAGTTTAATTCTTAGCAGGATCTCAACTGGAGTTACACTGATTTATGCCACTTAGGATTCTGGTTCAAAATACCTTCCTAGCAAAGTAGTGTCAGAGTAAAACTAATAATAGGACCTTCTCCAAAAGGAACTCACAATTAATTTACAACCCTACAACTGCTGAGCAAGGCTTAGTCTAAATCATGAGCTTAAGCAATGGAATTTGCTGGAAAATTTGAGGGGAAAAAAAAAAGATGGAAAAAGTTCTATAAGTCAGTATTTTCTTACTGAAAAGTGTTTTTTTTTCTTTTTTTAGAAACTTAATCTACTAAAAAAAGATTAATGTATTTTTAGACTTCTCAGAGGTTAGTATTTTGATTAGGTGAACTGTTTTAACATGTCTGCCTAAAGGCAGTCTAAGATATCTCAAAATTCCACAAAAGTCATAGTGGACCTGTCTCAAAATAAGTTATTTTCAAGAATGAGGTTTCACTGCCTGGACTATATCTACCATGATATAATTCAACTTCTCTTTTGGCAGTGTTGCAGTAAGGGAGCCACATGATTACAACTCTGTGTTAAGAACAGTTTAATTCGATTGCTATACCACTGCAGTTATTGCTCTTTTCAAGACAAATTTCACGACAGCAGGCAGAGTTAGATGGACATAATCTCAATATCAGAGCCTGTGTATTACTGAAAAGAAAGTGGCACTCCCTGCAGGCACCTTCACGCATATACTTCTACAACATGGAATATATAGGATAAGATGAGGCTGAAGTTTGCCTTCCTCTTAGGGGATCCAATGACACATCCTCCTCTCATAATGTCAGGGTAAGTACATAAATCTTGCAAAATGACCCAAAGAACTGTAGGAAGTGCTGCTGTGCCTTTCTCCTCTTTTGAAGAAAACTGAAAAGAATGAACTCAGAATATTTATCAGTCAGTATGGCCATTGACCAATGCCAAAGACAGCCAAACAAACAATCCCAGCCAATGGCACTGAATCAGCCATGGAAGAGGAGTCTTCCTGGTGTCTGAGCAGAAGGTAGGGTGAAGACATTTCCATATTAATTTTCATTTTATGATCAGTGGCAGCAAGAAGTCACTTAGGGTGTTTTAAATGGGGATTATATGAATATTTGCAGTTACTGGTCTTAGCTGCTATGGTTTAGGAAATTCCATTTATTTGGTGGTATATTGAAGTAAGGATATTAATGTCTCAACTGTGGGAGTGGTGCTTGGCACTAAAAACTACTTTTATCACAGCTTTAATCTCTGTAAGGACAGAGGTGCAAGGAGAAAGATGTTACAACACAAGACACTCCTTGCATCAGGAAAACGCAGTATAATAAAAGCAGTTTGTCACAGGACATCTCTCATCATCATGTGTGAACATGCTCTCCCTCAGCACTGTACGTGTACAAATGGGAAACAGCAATCCTTACCCTTGTGTTGGATGTCGTCCCATGCAAAACTCATCACTGACAATTTTAAACAGATTCTCATTCTGGTTCCTGACAGTTTACATAATAATATCATTCTGGAAGTCTTTTGACTGCTCTATAAATAAAAGAAATCATTTAACCACATGTTACCTCAGCTCTTGACAGATGAGGAAAAACACCAATTGGTATCAGATTAATGGCTGAAAGCCCAACACATAGCTGATAGTAGAACTTCTTATCTGGAATAGCAGCAAAGTTGGTAGGTTAACAAAATTAATGAGAAAGCTTGAGAAAAAATAAGGAATTCAGAATTTTTCTTTTCATTATATATTTTGCACTTTTTAAAAAAGTAACCCGGGGAAGACATTTTTAAGGGGAAAAGATTTCTTTTTGCAGAAATCTGACAATTTTTGCTGTTATTTTCTGCAAGTCATGAGAAAAATCAGCTTCACATTGAAAACAACACTGGAGGAAATATTTGAAAACTCCACATTAAGGAAGATTTTCTTATATTCATTCTTTGTTGTGACTTCCCTCATATCTTTCCATATGCTCAATACCCAATCTTAGAGAGTTTTCTATGTCGATTTTTTGCCAACTGAATTCCTCATTACAGCTACAGGGGCAGGGAAGGGCTAATACTCTTTACTTTAGGAAGCTGCTCAGATTCTGATAAAAAGTAAGTTTATAGACCTACAGCTATCTCCATAAGAAAAGGAAATCTGGTTTTCTTACCTCTTCCCATCTAATCTGTTCTCAGCCGTTCTATGTTCATTATGTAAGTGTACCTTTTCAAGACTGGAGAAGTGAGAGGAACTCTCACTCGTGGAACTCTCAATGTGACTCCCCAGCTGTGACT
>NW_010122196.1:0-5175 GCF_000699245.1 Pterocles gutturalis | reverse complement strand
GAAAACAGGATTTGACTCTACTCTTCACACTGCTAGGAAGAGTATTACAAGCTCTTGTCTTTATTTTTTCTTTGTATTTGTTTAAAGCTTGCCAGTAAGCTGTGATGTGAATGTTGTCTCCAATTAATTTTCACTATGCACTGAGCGAAATGGTGTCTGTCCTAATTATAACATGTTGGTTTGCACGTGGAGAGATAATGGTTTTAGGAATGGCCCAATCCCTCACCTTTCCCTTTTTGCTGGCAAAAATTGCTCTTGGCTTTTCTCCTTTCTCTGGACTTTGAGTGAGGCAGAGGAACACAGGCAGCCAGTTCATGGGGGCTTAGTCTGTGAGTGCTGTGCTCTGGAAAAGCGCTTGGTCTTTGGCTTCCAGCGATCCTGCTGCACTGGTCCAGGCCAGGGAGAGGTTATGTCAGAAACAGCTGAAGGTTAGGGGAATTCCTGAGCCATGAACACCCACTCCTAAACTCCACTCTCTGCCAAACTCAGACTCTCCCACCCTCCGTCCTGTGAGAAAGCACAAGATGAACTCCACCCCCTGGAAAGGCCCATTTTGTTCCAGATGTGGCTGTTGAATGTTACCTCATGCACAGCCTGCTGGCACTCCTGCCATGTAATATCCACATTTGAAAACTCTTCACAGGAGCGAACAGCTTTGCTTTCATTTCTTCTTACAGTCAGTGCTACCAAAAGGGGAAGATAATGCTGTCAGAATGTAAATTTTTTCATGTCTCCAATGTTTTTGACTGAGAGAGAAAGAAGCAAACCAAAAATCCACCAATAGCAAAGAAGACATTGTTAAACTTCAGAAGTCAGAAAAAGAACAAGGAACATAATGGAGAGAAATGTCCCAGCAGTGCCGTTGAGCTGGAGGACTCCAGTGCTCTTGGGTTACCTGCCTCTGTCACAGTGTGTCACATTTCCTCACAATCAAAATTCAGGTTTCTGACATGGAGCTGGTTTGCTGCTATCAGAAAGAGCCTGCCAGCTAAGTACAGTGTGACCTGATGAAGTGTAATGAGAGAGGAATACTGCCTTTGCCCTCCCTTTCTGACATACCTAAAGGGAGAGCTCAGCATTGCCATCATCTCTTACAATGCTATTTTTACTAGAGGAGCCTGGAGTTCATTTGACATTTTATGCTGCACTGCTGCTGTCTTCTGTTGGGCAAGAGGAAAACAAAAGGGTTTTCACAGCAATTTAGATTTTCCATTTAAGCAGCAAGATGATCATGTGTAACAGGATAAGTCAGATCATTCTCAGTAATAACTAACCCAAGACCTTTAGTTCAGATTCAGACCAAAGCAGAACGTCTTTCAGATGTTGTGGAAAGTCAGTTTATTTCACTGTGGAAAGTCAGATTATTCAGCATGAGTAGCATTTGCTGATTTCTGTACTGGACAGTTGAACTGGAATCATGGTCTTTTCTGATGATAATCCTGTCCAGGCTGAAATACAAGTGGTAGGAAGAGAACCAGATTTCTCAAGACCTAGAGCACAATTGGAAAATGAAGAGATGATGGGTGGCTTCCAGGAATTTTTACAAAAGTACCTGAGTGAGTTTTGTAATGTAGAGAAGAAAATGGAAAAAATATCTTAGTCTAATCCCAATTTAAAGACCCTTATTTGCATACAGTTGCCAGCCATCCTCCTAGTCCTCTATTACTTGCCATGAGTTGGCTGCCTAGGGACTACTGCACTATTGCTGAGATGTGCAACAGCGCATCTGGGAGGCATGTCATATTCTTGAAGATCAGCAAGGATCTCTCCCGTACTCTGTAATCCCACCAGCTCTCCACATATCCCACAACTGTTGCCTATTTTTGGCTTTCTCCTACACACAGAAGTAAACCCGCTTTTACCACTACTCCTGTAGGATCTTTCCGTAGCTAGTAAATAGTGCACGGTTTATAGGACAGATTCAGAAATTACATCTAAGGTGGACTCTAGGTTTACCCTTTGTACATTAGAAGACTCCATATTTCACCCAGTTACTTTGTGTACTTGGTTTATTTTAACTTTGCCTTCATGAGCAGCTTTGCTCTTGTCAACTTCTGTTGTCAATTGATTTATAAAACCTGAAAAGGACTGACTGTGTGAACACTTTTAGTATTATAGTGTTTAAAGTCATGAAGGATGGCGTAAATAACCTCCAGTCATGGCTAATCTAAATTGTTTCACTTGCCTTGTAAGAGCTGAGGAAGACTGACACAGGCAACTCAAGAACCCAGGGGCAGTTCTCCTCTGAAAGGCAGTAACTCACTGCTGAAGAGGAGGTATGATTAGTGTTTTCTAACAAATCTAGAAATCAAATGCAAAATTTTTATTGCACCTGGTTTAGCTCATTTGAGCTTTTTTTTTTTTTTATGTGTCTTTATAATTTTGTAATTTTTTTTTCCAGTCTAGTACAATACACAGGAATTATTCTGATACTGAGATGCAGGAGGGAAGCGTGAGACAGAAGGTGTATCTCAAGCTAAAACATCTTTGCAGAAGTTATTTAATTACACTTATCCATCTGATATAGGCGTGGATATCTGCAGGACTAAGGGTAGTAGTGAGGGAAGGGCAGATACACGTAAGTGTTTTGAAGAAGAAGAATCAAACTGAAGAAAGTATCTGCCCTCCAAAGAATTTTAAAATTTATAAGATATTTGCAGAAACAGGGAACATACAGAAGTGCTTTTTGAAGGCAATGAGACTACTCTTATGGTTAAAGTTAAGTGCATGGAGCCAAGCTTAGGACTGCATCACAAAAACGAATCCTGATTGAAGACTGGTTGAAAGGCTTTGAAGCCTGTTGCTGTGGACAACTATCAGTGGAAAACAGATTTGAACCACATATATATGCCTATAGAGAAAGTAGAAATAGTTCCCAAGAGTTAAGCTCATAAACATGACTCCAGACACTGGGTAAAAAATAACCCTACATTGTAGTGGTACTTCTTTAATGGAATTGCGTGAAACAAAATGCTGTTGGTAATGTTTATTTTGCAATTATATATATGTATATGTGGGTGTAACCATTTAAAAATGTACTTTTGTCTCATGTAACTGGCTCTTCATCAACACTGCCAGACAGCTGCACTGAGAATACTGAATACTGAATAAATAATATATATGGTATTTCTTATTAATTGCCCAGACACCAAAACCAGAAGCATGAATGCAGAGAAACAGGGACCACATGGCAGGATAATATGGTGACTAGACCATGAACTTCAACTAAAGTCCCTGTCAGAAAATAGTAAAAATAATAATGACATCATGGAGTGAATTAGTCTCTCATGTGCATCTACAATTCCTGATGGCAGCTCCTGGGAGAAGGAGGGAAAAGACGGAATCAAGAGGAGATAGGCAGCACACAACAAATTCAAAATGCCACCCAGTCGTGCTGTATGGATAAGAATTTCATTAATGCCACTGAGCCCCCAGTGCTGATCACAGCAGAGGAGATGGCTCCAGCTTCCTGTGGCTATTACAGTAAATCCTGTAATGTTTTGCTCTTACTTTGTGTGGCCTGTACTGGGCATACCAGTTGTTTGTGCTCCAGTGCAGAAGGATTCACTGTCATACAGTGCAAAGCACTGCAGGAAACATACGTCACCAGTGCCCTAGCATCAGTAAGGTGGAGGAGCATAATCTCTGAAGGGAATATATGTGATTAAACCCATTTGGCCGATGGTCTTGTGAGAGGTTTTGACACATCACAAGACTACAGAAAAACCACTGGGACAAAGAGGAATTATTCCAAGGATCCTCGGCACCTGAGCTATTTGGGTAAGTAGTGTTCCTTAGTTTCCCTCCTTAAAGTGGGTATAAACTAAGGTAAGGCTTCATTCAGGACCTGCACAGGGCAGAGAAACTTGTGGGGGAAAAAAAAAAAAAAAAAAGAGACTGCAGAAATAAAGACACTTCCACTTTTAGGCTGAAGCTGTGATTTCATTTTCTGCCTTAGCTCGCAGAACTTTTTATTATAAATTTAAGGAAAGATTATACTGTAATAAAGAGGCTATTCAGTGGAATTAATGGCTGGGAAATTTAGAAGAGATTAACAGGAGAGACTTGCTGAGCCATGTGTCATTGGCTCATATAATAATTCGCTGTTGTCTCGCAGGAGGTCAGCTAGTCAAACACAGAAGCTCCAATCTGGGAAGGGACTAAAAATATATGACCCCTACCATAGCTTAAAGTTATGCGGGCTTTAAGCAAGAGCAATCAATTTTCATACTTTGGAAAACTGTAAAGAGAAGCCATTTGAAACTGTTTCCTCCATGCTACTGATGCTAAGGGCTGAACAGTCACCCTCCAGTTTGGTGAGCAGTACCTCAGCCATGACCCAGTTCTTTATGAAGTCAGCAAAGATTTTCTTTTGAGTTTTCCCAAGCAGAAAGTCCTCTCATACATGCACATATTTCTTGCAGGCTCTTGAAAGGTGGGGGTGATGCTGCACGGGAGGACAGAGAGAGAGAAGAAAAGGGCAATCTTTATTGTTTCACTGCCTTAGGCAAAGGCATCTGTAAATGGCAAGAAATCAGACCTGATAAGCAGATATTGCTGGTCCAATTTCCATAATTTCCCTGGAAACCTGACCAATTGCCAGACTCTACCTGCTGGTGTACATGAAAGTGTTGTGTATGGGAAAGGGATATTGGAGCAATTTGTTTTTCTAAGCTCTTCGGGGCTTTGGCTAGCCCACTTACTAGCCACTAGTATCTTTACCCTAATGTCACTCCCATCGAGTCAACTAACACTAATGAAAATGAAAGGTGGACAGAGGTATAGACTGCACAAAAATCGTAGGGTGTAGAAGTATGTATGAGCCCAGCTAGTTGTCTGTAGGGAGTGCTACACACATTAAATGTATTTGGGGCCCAGCCAGCACTGAATGCCATACAAATACATTTAAGTGAACTGAGGTACCTCCTTTTGCTCGAGTGACAGAGCACTAGGAGAAAGGTCAGATTTATGACTTTCTAAGCGAAAAGGCTGCTTGCTGATGGTTTAACAGCAATTTTTTAGAATTACAAGCCTCTGTGTACAAGTTTTGGACATTGAAACATGTAGAGAAAGGACAAATCTAGACTGCACAAGGAATTATTTTTATTATTAATAGAAATTAATTTGCAAAGAGGTTGTACATTTTAGATCACTTCTGGGACAAAAAAAAAAAAA
>NW_010122195.1:0-3342 GCF_000699245.1 Pterocles gutturalis | reverse complement strand
CTGACAGTCCCGCCGGCCCCGGGGCGCTGAAGCCCGCTGGAGACTGAAGTTTTGCTTCTTTTAGAACCGCCGGAAAAGTCCTTTTGTGTGGCCCCGGGTGATGATTAATAACCCCCCGGCACCGATCCTGCCCCAGCATCGCCCCGGACAGCCGCGGGGCTCCTCCCCAGGGATCGGGCCCTGCCCGTGTGGCGGATGAGATCCCGCCCCGAGAGTGTGGCCGTCTTAAATGCACATCTTACCGATACTGATTTTTAACCTCTAAATCACAACGGGGCACATTCTGTGCTCCTTAATAGAGCACAACGCCCGTTGACTTCTATCCCCTTGACTTCAATGGGAGTTTCGCTCCATTAAGGACTGCAGAATTTGGCCTAAACTGACCGCAATAATTTTGCTGCTGGTAATGGAGCTTCAAAGCCGTCTCTAATTAGCCGACGAGCAAGAATCGTTAAACACGCTGTACAATTCAGTGTGTGCTAAGCGGGGGCTGCGGAACACCTGAGCAGCCCCGCTCAGACCTGGAGAAGCTTAGGAACCGTGTTCAGATAGAATTGCAACTTCTGCGGGGACAGCTTAGGGACAATAGCGTCTGACGAGCCACTTCATAGCTGTTGCGTTAGCGGGCGAGCAGGAGAAATGAAAGCTCCGAAAAGTTATGGAAGATTTGATCATACACTCAGCTTTTTCGCTCTTCAAAGATGCATTAAAAAGAGTGACAATATACGCCGCTGCTTCTATTTATCAAAGACAAACCCAATTAGTTGTGTTTATCCATTACACGGAGCACTCTTAAGGAGCTATGCTAAAGTGTCCCAGAGCGCCTCCGAGCCGTGAGGAGCTGCAGTTTGGGCTGGGATGAGTTTCACTACGATCTGTCACCTTCACGTGTAGCTTTCTGTCTAGCATTTTCTCAGTACCGGGAGGTGGAGGGGGAAACCCAGCAGAAACAAACTCAATCCGCTTTAGCTGAATTCAGCTGTAAAGGCACTTTCATTACACGATGCGCTTGCCGTTTGTGGGCACAATCTCTTTCCTCAATTCCGCAGCTGTAAATCCAGCAGTGTGAAGAAATATCTCGCAAACATTGTTATTCAATAGCCTAATTCTTCGGGGCTTATGCACGTACATTTAAATCTCTGCTGACTGTCTATTATCTGTAAATTTTAGTTTGGAAAACAGCATTTTCCTCTTGAGATAAAATATTCAACCAGTGGGAATGGTGCAAACGCTTTCGTTTCTTCAAGGTGAAATGCAGCAAGAAAAAAAAAATAAATGTTAAACAGTGTAAGGCGATTCCGTAAAATCTTTTCGAAGGACTAACCCATATTACAAGAAAAACCGTCCGAAATCTCAAGGCATAGCCAGTATATTAGTCATTTTTTTTTCTTCAATGGGCGGAAGTTTTGGTCAGTATTCTAGGCAAAATATGCTCAACAGATGATAGTGGAGATGCAGCCAGAAAGCAACTCCAGCTATTTAAACTGCCAAATGAGACATAAAGCCGCATTGTAAAAATCATCTGGAAAACAGGTTTTCCTATTGAAGTCTCTGTGTGTTAATTACTGTGATCTGGAAGAGCTCTGTATCTAAATGCCTGGAAGCCGACTTTCACCCCGTATATGTAAATGAAGAAAGTGCTGAATCTAAGCCAGAGGGTTCATGTTCGGATTCATTTCCGTGCATGCCTAGACATTAATACGTGTTCATGTAGGGTTCGTACTGTACGAGGTGTTATTTCCTTATAAAGAAACACCAGGTCTCGCTTTCCATTCTCCTTACAAAATTATTCGCATTATTTATGCTACATTGAGCGATCTAATTTCTTCGTGATAGTCAGCTAATTGCTCTGTCAGGTAATTAGAAGCGGTTTACAACGTAAAGGGCTTTTGCGGTGCCCCTCGGATTATTAAGTTGCTCTGTAAATTATACCATATTTGCCGAAGAGAGGGAGGGGGAAGGGGCTGACGATCTTTTGAGAAGTTCTCCTGCGATCAGAGCTGAAACACTTCCCCGTCACCCCCCAACACTTAAAAAAATGGAGGGAGGGGGCTGTTCCAGGGCTCAGAGTCGAATTATTCTCAAGCACGCGATCTGAAGCCCATTTTGTTCGTGCTCACTGGTCCAGAATAACTTGGCCATAATGGCCGGGAATGGGCCAGGTCTGCAGTAAGCTTCCTGAGCCCTGGCAGTATCCAGCAGGCATGTGGGAAAAGAATGGCTTAAATGGGGACATCTGTTCAGTGTTGCTCATCTCGCTCCTGCGGCCAGGTCGGGTTAAGAGAATAACCTGTTCAGCACCTCGCCTCCTTCCCGCTGCTCGCCTGCCTCCCCTCCCTGGTTCATCAAGTTAATAAGGCTGCTTGGGGATGGGGGGGAGAGGGGGGTGACCTAATTGCTCTGCCGTATAGGCAAATAACGACAGGGAAAGGTGGCAGCTACATTGTAAAAGGAACAGTAAATACATCAAAATTAGGGTCTGTCAAGTCAGATCGCAGGAGTTCTGCATTCAAGAGAAGGCTGCGATGCACACCGAGTGCGCGAACAGACCTGGACAAAAACCTTCCTGGTTTGTTGCTCTGAAGGTACGTCTTTCCCGGAGGACGAAGGGTACTTCCACTTCGCAAACGGCAGCAAGCAAAGATTTTTTTTTTTTTTTTTCTCCAGATTGACACTTTTGTGCAGTTGGCAGAACATACAAATAAATAAATGCATACATACCTGCGTGGAAAGCTTTCCTTTTCCTCTGTGTTCTCTGCGGGCTATGAATTTGGGTGCTGTAGGATTTGTATATTCAAGTGTATCACACCCACATATTTATATACACGCACATGTACACACGCGCGCATGTATATACATATATTCGTATAGTTATATATAAATAGCTTGTACTTCGGGCCATGACCCAGCCTCAGGCATCCTGTCTGAGGGAACACCTCAGGCATCCTGTCTTACACACCGATTTTTCAGACGTTTACTGTATCTTGTCACCCGTTTGTAAAGCTCGTGCAATGTTTTGAACACATGTGTGGTTAAACCATCGGACCTAGAGCAGCTCCTAGATTATTTGTAATTAAACACAATTCCCAAAGTAACATTTATCTTCCCAAAACTGCGATTGCAATTGTCAAGCGTCTGGAGGAGACGCGGGGTAATCTGGAAGCATTACCTCTTCTGCTAAGGGAGCAGAATGAAAAGAAATCAATACCGCTGAGGAGAAGAATCTAGTAGTTTTTAACTGTAAGTGGTGCCTGGGAGAAAGTGATATATAATAGGAAGAAAACAGCAGCTTAAACAAATCTATTCTAGGAAGGATCGAAGGCACAGGCTCGGCGGCGGGGG
>NW_010122194.1:0-23652 GCF_000699245.1 Pterocles gutturalis | reverse complement strand
ATCCTTATATTACTTATTTATTTTTGCACCCTATTTTACATTTTTCCACGACAGCTAGTCCAAGAAGCTGTTCATCTCCGCAGGCACAGCAAGCAGCTAGCCGTTCCCTAAATATCACTTCCATAGTTTAAAATTATTTTATTGCTTTCCGCTCCCAGAGTGCAGGGCTTGCATGCCTTTTGAAAACAGTAGTACAAAGGCTCTGATCGATGAGCTTTCATCTCAGAGGAGTATTTTCTGTAGCTGAATACCCAAGCTGGTGGAAGCCAAGGGTCCAGCAGTCCCTAAATGGTAGGTTTAGGCTAGGACAAAAGTCACAGCCTTTGATTTATTTTGTTATTGACTCACCTCGTTCCCTGCTTTCTAGCCCTGAGTTGCTGAAAAGAAGCTGATTTTCCATATTAGATGTGCTACACCCTTCCCAAGGGAAAATATTGGAAAGTTAAGTAAGATACACTTGTACTAGGAAGTTACGCCATTATTACAATCTACTGTTTACTGCAGCATCCTAAACTCATTATTCATTTAATATGCTAAAATGTTGCAGCACAAAATTCTTTGCCTTACTTCTTGGTGCTCTTTTAAGCCAAACCTTGCATGAGGAAGATGATCAGCCACTTACATAAATCACAAAGTCTTCGGGGTCCAGTCAAACTACCCTCACTCAATTAAAACTCCTGTCTGAATTGATGGACGTTTAACTAAGTTTTACTCAATTAATCTGGCTTTAAATAAAACTTTGGAAGAAAAATAAGCTTACCAGAAATGCATCGTGACAACAGCATATTCCATATTGTAGACTTTGTATTTATTTAGCTTTCCAGTGATAACACAGATTATTCAAAGAGAGACACAGCTTAAGGATATCTATTTACATGTCTCCAATTTTGTGCTGCCACATTTAAGATTTTAATTTAAAAAGAATCAACAATTTGACACAAACCTTTACATGAATGGTGTTTTAGCAACATGGAAAGCAAGAGCAGTGCATGTGCTGATTTCTGGGCAGAAGACACTGCAAAGGGAGTTCTGCAGAGCCCGCGACCGGCAGCCCGCCTGCCCCGCATTAATTCATCGCGCTCCGCTCCGATCGATCCCGGCAGCTCCCAGTGCCCCGCGCTCTGCCTGCCGGCTCCAGCCGCATCCCACGCGCACACAAAGGCCGGGCTAAGACAGCCTTTTGCTTTCTGTTAAAGCCATGGTGGCCATTCTTCCATCCGCAGTAACATCGCGTATCTAGGAATTGATATATTTACAAATCCACCCATCCCTCCAGGGCTTGGTGGATGGACCCACCGCCACCAGCTTGCAGGGGCTGCCTTCGGCACGTTAAGAAAAAGTTTATACTGACCAAGGTAAAAACAAATAAAAGGAACAAAACAGAAACATAATATGCAAATAAATACTTTGAAAAAGATAATTTAATTTGCAGAATCTGTTTTTACACTGAAGATCGTCCTTGCTCTTACAAATAAAAAGGCAGCAGCATTTCAGAAACAACCGTACACTGGGAAAATGAGGAGCAGAAAGGCCACTGCAAATATTTACAGTCGCATGACATAATCTTAGCAGATGCAAGATGAAGCTTTGAAAGCTTAACTGTTTTCCTCCCTGAAAAGCACCACCACCCGCACCACCTCTCCTGGGCTTAATTCACAGCATCACCCACTCATCCATCCCCATGTGACGGGGGGTCAGCAGCTGACGTGCCCACCCTGGGTTTGAAAGCCCAAATAAAACAAAGATTTATTGTTCCCTCTTACTAAGCCTAACGTGTCCGAACACCTGAACTGCAATTTGTGAGATGCAGAAGCCGTGCAGGCAGCTGTAAGCGAGCTGCTCGGCGCAGCGAGGGTGCAGCGGGTCCGGTGCTGGCAGACCCGCAAAGGAGGAAATAAGATGGGCTTGGGGACAATAACCTCTCCTGCATCAGTTAAAAGATTATTAAGAGATAACCCTGTGCAGGTTTCCCTGTCCTTCGTTTTATCTCAACGTTGGGAGCCACGCCAGCTGCTCCATCTGCACGAGCAAGGTCGCGTCCCAGAATTTCTCCTAGATCTGCGTGCTGAATATACAACCCAGAGAGAGATTTCATCTCTGCTCGTACTGCACGCTCATTCAAGAGCCAATTAAACACACAAAGTATTTTATATAGGCAGCAAGCTTCTGTCAGTGATCAACACTTGCTTTAATTAAAACAAACCTGTTAATGTGTAAGAGAAGCACCGTTTCTACATCACGCACATAGGAACTATTGCAGAGTAATAACATGCAGGACAAAAACATGCCGATAATAATTTATGTCCCTGTATCAAGAGAGAAAATTGGGAGAAGTGGAAGATGAAGGAATCAAAGCAATATTTCTTTATGTCTCCTACTCCTCCTCCTTACCTTTCTAGCACAAAACTACACTTTTCAGCAGTCCATGGCATCCATTTTGGCCATCCTAAGTAATTCTTATCCCCTTCAATTCCTCCCCAGACCCTTAAAAACACGTCATTTTTAAAATTATGTCTTACAGTATAACTAATCTATACACTTTACCCACAACAGAAACGTCTGTAGTTCCTTATTTTGTTTCTCCTTTATGATATCCCAATTATTCTTCTCTCCAGAGCATCAGCATCTTTGTGTACGTCCATACAGACAATAACACTATTACATGCCTTCTCAGCCCTGTCATTCATCAGAACCATAAACTCCGTAACCTTAATTCACATGTTAACATAAAAAAAATTAATTCCAATTTGCTAGTCATGACCCGTTTGGAAAGGTTTTCAATCTCAGCGCTTTCACATTATTGAACATTTACATTCAAGTCATACTTCAGCCATACTCAGATGATTTCTCTATTTTATATTTTCTTCCTGTGTTTTAAAACTTGTTCTGATAGGTAAGCACATCCTAGTTTAGTGTCAAAACAAATCAGATGCTTTGATTTGCTAACGAATAACAGAGGCCAAAATACCGCTGTATAAATATTGGAACTGGATGCGTACAACTTACTCAAGTTTTTTTCTTAAACCAGGCATTCCCTGACCATTGCTATAAAAATGCACGCCATGCTTCTAACCTGAGCACAAACATAGGTGTAGGAGGCAGAATAAAACATTTTTCTTCCAACTGATGCACATGTAAAACAGAATGGCATACTCTTCTCTAAAAGGGTAATTTCTTTCTTACTTAAAATTTCTTACTTTTCTTACTTAAAAGATAATTTTCTTACTTCCAAAGGTAATTGTTAGAGTAATGAGGAGTACCAGAAATAGGAAATTATTGTCACGAATACGAAATACTGGTTGTTTTCAAGCACAGTAAAAGAAGTTCATTTTTTGGAAACAGTCAACCAGCTGAAGCGGGCACTGCAGAGTGCTTTAGACACACCTCACCTACGCAATGATGCCCGTAACCTTGTGCCCACCAAGGTCATTCATTATCACTCCAGAGAAAAGAAATTAGTAATCACCAACAGTCGATGTGGCAGCTACTCCTGAGAGTAAAGGGCAACCAGAGCTGTATTCCACAAACTGAGCGTAACTGACCTCAGGAGATGATCAATTAAAAAATACATCCTAACACGGAGAATGGCACAAGCAGCTCTCAGTATGAATCAAGGCTGCTCGACACGGATATCCAGTGCACTTTCCGTTGTTATTCACTGCTCGGCTGCACATCTAACTGTGCAACAACACCCCGTAACGAGGCAAACGCTGCCTGGCTAGAGGCTGTAACTAACAACTGCTTAGCCTTACCACCCAATCTCAACAGCACTTTAAAAAACCCCGTTCCATGTAATTTCTGCATTCAGTTTAGGTTTAATAAGATTATTACACATCTCTCAAAAATCAATGGGTATTTAAGAGAGATCTTTCTCAGGGCAGAAACCACATCCTTCAGTGGAAAAAGAATCTAATTTTATGAAAGATGAACACCCACAACTTAAAAGCAAACACGTCCATTCAGGAAAATATACATTTTTACTGGTTTGTTATGTAAGGCAGATGCGTTTGGACAATGTTTGATAAGGCAAGATAACTGGAGTTATCTCATAATGCTGACAGATCTCCCAAGAATATAAAGTCTGTACAACCACTGCTTTAATAACAATGAACAAAATGAAAACAGGTCTTTTGGAGACAAATACAACAGATTAAATAGTGGTCAGGAGCTATTTAATTTATCTGGAGAATACTCTTTACCCAGTATCTCCTTGCAGCACTTGGTAACCACGGGCTTTGAACCCTGAACTGGGCAGGAGTCACATCAATCGTTCAACAGACACTGACGGACACACGCTGCACAGCCCCGCCTTAGCTCCTTGCAGAGCCCTTGTATACTCTGAGGATGCCAAAGGATCCCTTTATAACAACCCCTGGAATCTATTATACATTCTTTGAAAAGGTATGTCAGTGTTTTACCACATTATAAAAAATAAAACCACATTTCTGCTGCAAATCCATCAGCTTGCCCCACCCCAGACAACCTCCTTGCTCTGGAATGAATTCTTTCTGCACCAAAATTTCTATTTTTTTTTTCCTTTTTCACTCCTGCCAGAGAGGAAGGAGAAGAAATATCATCGTGTCTAATACCTTGCAATTTTATCAGCCCTTTCCATGGCAGGTTTCTTCCCTGAAAGCTCCAAACCACCAGCAGCAGGCACAGCCTTTGCAAAACAGACTCTGGTCCCAAGGAGATGTGCTGCAGCGTTTGATCTACCTCATCAGCATCAGTGACCTTCAGCGATATCATGACTGTGAAATTACTTTGAAAATTACAAGAAACTTTTCTATATAACCAGAGACTATTTTTTCCCCCTAGATCGTGGCACTGATTGTAATTTTGCGTACAAAATGCTTTTTTTATCTAGTAATCAAATTATTTTTAAGCATAACACAGAATTACTTACGTGATATAACGCTGTCCATGTACTGGGGTAAATAAGGAGCCCAGGCATCAATGGTTTCTTTCCGACCTGCCTGCTCGATTCTTCTCAGCTCTGCCAGCAGTAAGGCCTGGGCAGCTTCTCTCACCTGTAGAGCCAACAGGAATGTCAGAAAAACCCAAATACCCAAATATTTATCAGTATGCTTTCAGTATAGTACAGCAAGAACAGAAGAAAAAACCTCTACAGAAAACTCAACTAAGCTTTAGGAAGATGTTTTGCAATATAAAAGCAAAACAACAACAACCACCACCACCTAAAAACATTTTTTCACATGAGGTTTCCCTGTTTACTACATATTATGGAAGACTGAACAACGAAAGCAAAGGAGAATGTATAAAAATGGATTCCCAAAGTTTAAAAAAAAGTGTGCTTTTACACCAACAAAACACTGTCTTGTACTATTTGTCCCCCATTAATATCACTTGTTCCACCTGAAAGTTCATAAACACACATAAATACACACACCATTTTTCGTCCAAAAGATTTAACGCACAAGGAAGTTAAGCGATTCGATTACGGTAAAACAAAAAATTGTGGACAAACACTACCCTGACACCTCAGGATACCCAGTAACTGGACTTCTGTTGCTTACAAACTGTCCTGAGTTTCAAAGTAATCACTGTCTCAAGGAACCACCTCGTATTACATCCCACCTAGCAAAGGAACAGGCAATCAGGCAGCAAAAAACTTATTTCCAATTAAGTTACAGGACTGCTGGGGACCTGCAGCGGACAGCCCAGCTCGGTCACTCCTTTCCTACTTGGAAAGCTGCACAGTCAACAAATTTTCTGCCACAACAGCAGAGGTGTAGCGTTAAGGCTCACTGGTCATTTATCAAACAGTTGGGTTACAAACCAGCTCCTGGCTACTGTATACACGCTCTAAAAAATAAAGCAACTCAGCAGTCTGCTGAAAAATATTGGGTAGGTTTTTTTAAATCTTAGTAAGATTCTTAATAGAATAATGGAAGTTTTTAAGCCGATAATTTGTTTTTAAAAAATGTACATCATGAAGAAGGTAAAAAACTATCTATATTTAGACATGATCACTTTTTCATGATTTTAACAGGTTAACTGGAAAATCAAATTACTGAATCTGAAATAAAAACTGCAGGAATTCGTGTCAGAAAAGAATTGTAGGGTTTTTATATTAAGGGAAAATGTGATCAGTAAAAGCCAACACAAAGCCCAAAAACCCTAGCAGTACAGAATCACTACAGAAATCACCTCCAGGCATCGATCCTGCCACCTGCGAGCCAGCATCTCCAGAAGAGGAGGTCTGAATTTATCCAGTCCCAGCAGGTCGGGGAGCATCACGCAGTGCATCGCGGCGAGCTGGCTCCACCCTGGGAAAACACACCACAACGGGAAGATAAACACCATCAACACCCACGCAATTTTCAGTTCAAAATGCCATCACGTAAATTTACATTGGCCACTGGGTAGGCAGTAGGTCTTGAGAAGAAGGTGGGAGAAAGAGGGAGAGAAAAAAAGGGAAAAAAAAATGGAATAAATTTTGCAGCAGAACAACATAATTGTTTCTTCTGCTGTGGGAACCTGGGGCTCACCCCATCACAGGTTGCACCCCGTCTTTACTGATTACAGATGACGGCGGGGCATGTGCTTTCTGTATTGGGCAGGAACGAGCTCTTCCAGGCACAAATCATGCCTTGCGAACTGGCTGGATCTCTTAAACACACACAAAGGTCAAATGAGCCATCGGCAGAAGACTGCCTCAAATCCGGCCGGACTGAACACAAGCATCCCTCTTCCTCCCCTTCGCCTCCGAAAAAAGGCTTCAGGATCTACTCACACACTTGGATTTTAAATTTGCAGCCTTAAGAATATACTCAACATACATACTAAATACAAAAAAAAAGCCTCTAAAACTATTATGGCCAATTTTTTCAAAAGCATAAGCCATGGTTTTGAGTTCAAGATTTAGATGCGCTGTTCAAACCATGATTAGCATCACCTACAATGACATTTAATGTCCTACGTGCAAGTGCGATATAATTTAATTACAGAACACCTAGCATATGAGTTACCACTAGAAAGATCACATTGAATTTTCCGTCCCATTTTAAAAGGTACGTACATATGTGCAAGCACACGTTTGTCTGCTCTCTTTATCTTTCCATCTAAATTCTATTTCAGCATGCTCACACCTCAGCCGCATTCGCACTACGAGCCTGCAGTTCGTGCAGTTAAACCAGCAAAGATAAGCATATCAAACTCAAACAACATGTCTTGTAAAAACACTTGTAAAGTACTCTAGGCAAAGGAATTTTTTTAGTGTTACACCCTACACTGACTTGTGATACTGGAGAAATACTTCAGGTGAGCATATAGATCTATATTTTTGTATTGTCAGCAATACTGGGCATGAAAATCTAAATATTTTAACTAATAAAGCTCTTCATGGTGCTACAAGAAATCATTATGCCAATTTTCTTTAAAGAAAAATGGATTAAAAAGAAGAATTTCCAATGTAAGAGAGTGCTGTTTCTGCTACTTGAGATGCACGAAAGCAGAATTTTACAGCATATTACTAAGGGCATAAAAAATCTGATTTAAAGCAACATGCTTAGAGGGATAGAAGAGGTTTTTTTGTCTGTTTGGGGTTTTTTTTTTTTTTGTGCCAACCTTTTTGGCAAAAAAGACATCTTTCATAAATGTTGATAAATATTTATTAGAAAAAAAAAATCTTCCCCAACACAAAACCCAAGCAGTTGAAATAAACACTATGTTTTCATAAATGCCAAAAATAAAATTTAAATTACATTAAATTGATTTTGTTTGTTTCATTTTAAAAGCAGCATTGGCGCACCCCAGGAGGGGAAGACCCATCCCATGCCCATCCCAGCAGGTCTTTGAGGGCTCTAGATGGGGCTGACCCTTCGTACCCAGGAGCGGCACTCGCACTCGCATCCAAAATATCATTTTTTATATACACGAGCTGAGAACAGACAGCCTGAGACACACACACTGGGTCTGCTCACCCTCTGCCAGCGTCAATGGCAAATACACAAACCCCCCTCCCCGCCTCTCCTTTTTGCAAAGGAAAATTCATACAGAGATCAAATTAAAGTCATGTCGTAACAATGATAAGAGACATTAGTTGAAAGTAAAAGACAAATAGATAGAAAAGTGAGGAAAGAATACCTTCATTGACTAAGAAACAGGAATGTAAAGTAGGAGCAGTGTCAGAGCCAGAGTGACCAGCTTCAGTGCTAGAAGGAACAGCGGGAGCAACTTGCAGAGGAAAGAGGAAATAAAAGAGAAAAAAAAAATAGGAAAGTGAGGATAGCAGCTTCTGAAAAACAGATTAGTATCACCAAAGAATGAAAAACAAAACTGGAGGAAAACCGTGATAATATTAAACTTAAAAAAAAATTTTAGTTGTACAAGAAGTGTAATGCCAGCAAGAGGAAGACACGCAACTGCAGAGGAACAGACTACCTAGCAGGAGCTTGCGCCTTTTGAAAATAAGAGAGTATCAATAAATAAAGCCATTACAAACATGTCTTTAGGTACCTGAATTTCGTTTGACTATGAATTTTAAAACCAGGAGTTTTGCTTCTTCTTCTTGTGCTTTTCCCAAATTTAGATAGATTTGGAACAACTCATTAAAAGCCCCAGAAATAGCCCCTTTCCCACCTGCGCTGCCCCATCCGCCGCTAAGATATCACAGGACGTACTACTGATGGTTAGTTTTAATACAGGTTCGTTTCAAATGTGTTCCCATGCAAATAATTTTAAACCTGTACCAAGGAAAGGAGTAAGAGCCTAGAGCAGCAGCACAGAAAGCGCACAGGGCAGGACCACAGGAACACAGAAGAGCACAGCTCAAGCGTGTTACGTGACATTTACTTTGCAAACGGTGTCATTTCTTGGTGAAAATGCAATTTAAAAGCAGTTCTAAATGTTATAGTTCCACTAATGCTTCATGACTTAATATTATCACATGAAAAGCCGCGCAGACCTTATGGCATACACATGCTACAACCTAAGGTCAATGTGGAGCTTTAGGGGTCACCCTCTGACACTTCCTTCCTATAGAGAAATTACCATATGTCATGCACAAGCATCTGCAAATTCATCTCCCGCTTTTATTCCGTTGCAGAACAACAATGGGTTCAGGCTCCTGAACCGATGAAGCATTGTCTTCGGAATGGTCTATTTACTTTTCATGCCGTGAACTTTTGTCACTGTGGGACATCTGCATCAAAACTCCTTTTCCCGTATTTTCCAGGCGGATGCATCACGGTGGCACGCGTACAGCGGCAGCACGACCGGCGTAAATCACGTTGTGCAAGCAACGCCGAGCTTCAGTAGGTGTATTAAAAAAGCTATTTATTTTATGGCAAAGATTGTTTGTAAAGACACAAGACCTCTCCATACTGAAACTAAAGTCTGAAGTTTATTTTTTGCCTCATTTTGTTGTTCTCATTCAATGTCAGTAATTACACCGACCGCTAACGGCAGCAGCTGGCCCAGCAGCACATCATCTCAGGACAAATACAGGTCACACTGATGGAGATCAAGCATGGCACACAATGCATTAATTGTATCTCTAATTGATTTTTAAGAATAAAAGCACTAGAAATGTATAAGTACCAAGACACCGCAAGCAGTGCGCAACGGGATGCACAGGTAAGACACCGAGGAAACTTCTGACCCAAGAGTACTGCTTAAAAACAAACCCATCCTCCCTAAGAGCATGCAGGACGTGCCAAAGGACACAGAAAAAGACGAGAATTTAGGAACAGGGGTATTTTTCTATATTTTTGACAACACACAGAATTTCATTTTTATCAACTGTGTTACAAAATATCTCCACTGGGTAACTAAAGTATGTCTATCACCAAAATTAGCGAAGCTATTTCGAAGAAAAATTACATAGCTGCCATTTGGGAAGGAAAAACCACAAGGGAGCCATAGCTTTAAAATCAAAATACGGACACAGCCCCTTTCTGTGAGGAATGTTATTTCTTGCATTGAATTTGCCATATAGACACCATCGCTGAGAAATCCTGACCTTTCAAATAATTACCTTTCAAAGAGAAAAAGTAAAGGGCTGTAAACCAAAACAAAACAAAATAAAAAAGCCCCACATGTTGAGACAAGAGACCCGATTTTTTTTAATTTCTGCTTGCTGTTATTGACTGCTGCTTCTCTATTTATGTAGCACCATTGATCATGAAAAAAGCTTGACACGAACCACTTCTAAAACTGATTTTCCATTTCCAAAGATCGCAATAAGTTAATATTTATATTTAGGAAAAGAATAAATACCCACAAATGTTGCTGATAGGCAAGTTTCCTCCCCAGACATAAACTTGCCCCTTTTGTGCATGGAGAGTTCCTAGGAGTGCTCCCATCCTCTTCCCAACAGTTCCTGTGCTCCTTGGTTTTGAGCTCAAGCCAGCATTGGCCACATTTACTTTATTTTGGGCATTAAGAGGAGTAGCTCATCCGCCCTTACCTCTTACTGTCACCTCCACACCAGAATGTTTGGGGGCATTTAAAATACGCAACAATTCACGGCCAGGGAATGACTTCATGACAGTGTCAGCACCTCATATTGATTCTTAAGAAAGTCTCAGTCATTACAATTTTTATCTAGAATAGTACACTATTTTTTCCTCCCATGCAGAAGCCAGCAATATTTTTAAACACTTGATAGTAAGGTGATAACTTCAGTGTCAAGAGCTGAAATGACACATCAAAATGCTCCAAAGCAAGTGGTTTTTACCTTGCTTGATTTGTCCTTGGGCTGCATGACTTGAAACCGCAGGGGGTGCCTTCGCTTTCGACATTTCAGGAGTGCCTGGCCTAGGTGGCCTGAACACAAAATGGACATGAAGGGGGAGGAGAACAAACAAGATTATTTGCTAAAGACACTGTGACTGAACAAACTTTGAAAAGGAACCCTATATATTTTTTCTGTTGAACTGTTTTTTATCTCATTTACAATTCCTAGGTGAGCTTATTTTTCAGCGATAAAAAGCTCATCTGTGTGTTTTCGTTTATTCAGAATTTGACTTACTCTTTATAAAAATTCTTTAAGAACAATAAGCACTAAGAAGGAGGGCAAAAACGGCCTCTCAGACCTACCAGCACAGATGTTAATAGAATGTGGAGTTATATTAATGTTGTAAGTTCTGTAGCTCCACTAGAAGCAATAGAGTTACCTGGGCATAAAAAAAATACTAACACCCAAGAAAGAAGAAATACACTCAGCTCCATCGAGTACCAAAGGCTTCCATAGCCATTTAGTACATCAAACCCCACAGGGAAATCAAAGAAAATAAAATGCTGCATTAAAACAGAGACAGACAGAAAGTTTTTGCGAGTTCAAGTGAATTTCTGGCGTACCTGGTTGGACCTTTCTTCATGTGGTCTCCGATAAAAGTTGCGTTGGTCATACTCATCAGCGTGTTGGCCAGCGAGATGACGGACAGGAGATGCTGCGTGGTGACAGCACGCGACACACCGTACGTCCCCTTTCCCAGTCCCTCTGTGATGGACATCTTCCTGCCTAGCTCCACGCCATCGTACGAGGGTTTGCCCACGGGCTGGTTATAGCCAGGAAGCATCAGGGACATGTGGCCTCCTCTGGACAGGAGGCCAAAGGACACGGAACAGTGGGGCTTCAGCATCCCAAGACGGTCAAGGCAGAGCTCATCTAGAACAGAATTCAGGCCCCAAGCGTGAAGACAGGACATAAAAAGCTTTGCTGTGTCCATGGTTAGATTATATTCTAATAAAGTTAATGGTTTAGATTTGCTAGAGCGATATTCCGGGTCACCGTCTTCTCTTCTCTGTCTCATCGACTCTTCATCTTCATCATCATCATTGAGAAGATGCTCTTTTATATTCTCTTTGATGGTTTCCTTGACCTGCTGGAAGAGGACAGCTGCTCGTTTACCAGTCAAAAAAGAGCCTCCTTTGTCAGACCCGCCAGAGGCTTTCTGCAAATTCTCCGGAGAAATGAGCGCGGTGTTGGGTCTGGAGGCCTCCTCCGTCAGCAGCTGAATAATCAGCGCTTCTACGTCAAAGAAAAGCACATGGATATCTGGATCTGTTAAGTTGGTCTTTATGGCTTGAACCATCAGGGAGTTATGTGAATATTTGGGTAAATTCCCCTGAAAAAAATAAAAGAAAAAGAATCGAAATTTTGATTGGATTACTTAACAGTTTTCACAAAGTTAGTTCACAAATTAATGAAGCTGCAGATGATCAAAGTTTGAAAACTCACTTGGATATAAAACACGTTATAATAAAGGAATATTATGAAAATATCAGTGAGGAATTGTACAGCAGTTTCACAATGGCAGGAATGTCAGACATGTCACCAAGGGTTACACCCCTGACATACAGACATTTCACCAGATAAATCGAGCTCTCTAGAAGAGACCGAAGTTCACATTTCTTTCTCATTAATTCTGAAAGATAGTAGCTATACTCCAAGGAACAATAACATTTCAGTACTTTGTTATTTAAAATGCATTAAATATTTAATATTTGGATAGTCACAATCAATTTTTGACACTGGAAAATAAGCTACTAATAAATTTGTCCAGATTCGCAATTAGCGTGTCACTTGTTCACTCCACTGCTTAAGCCCATCTTATTCCTCCTTCCCTTTCTTCCAAGGGGAATAAGAAAAAAAAAAAAAAAGGAAAAGGAAAATTAAAATGCTCTGGAATAAAAGGTGAAAAAAAAATCAGAAAAGGAGATTGGATAAAAGAACATTAACATAAGCTTAAGTATTGTGAGAACTGTATTATCTCCATAACCAACACAAAATTATGCTCAAGTCCTTTGTTTCCTCAAACTGGCAGTGGGGTGGGAACTAGACGATCTTTAGGGTCCCTTCCAACCCGAACCATTCTATGATTCTACAATTTCTAGTCCCACAACTTCTTGGCTGCTTTAAGTTTTGCCCAGATTTCACAGCACGTGTTTGAAAACTGAAGTAATTTTTATATATTCCATTTCCATTATAGCTGTAAAGCCCCTCACATGCTGTTGGCACGAAAGAACACACTAACCACCACATCACGTTCAATTATTGCTCCAAGTGTGTGAGCTTGGTTCTGAGATCAGCACACTATCGCAATTCTCAGGGTTCTCATTCACACCCATCAGTCTCTCATAAAGCACTCGGCTTTTTCTGGCTGTCACTTACCGTGTATCCCCAAAGAGCGCAAGATTGCTTTTTACAGGAAAACCTTCAGAGCAAAAACTGACCTCTCCAAAGTTTTACGCAAGCTTTGTTTTATTTATTTTGGAACATACTTTTTTTTATTTAATTTATTTTATTTGGAAGCCGCTCTGTCCAAAAGAGGCTGAGGTTCCCTGACCTGCCGTCCAGAGCAGCCGATGACCCAGCCACAGCTTCCTCACAATCCATTTCTGAGTGCTGCTTTGCAGAAGCTCAAGAACAGCCTCTCCCCTTGGCTGTTTCAGAAGAGGGAAAAAAAACGGAGCAAGAAACTGCTCCTTTAATCCTGCCTACACAGCACGTGCAGAAAATGCACTTATATAAAGCAATGCACTATGTCAGTCTTACTTGATATTGTGATCTCCATTTCTCTGCCACACTAATATTTTATTTCATTTGCAGACCCTCAGTTCAAGGCTGATAATATTTTGCTTACTTGAAGGAATACTCACAAATCTTCTGCTGTGCCCTGCTGAAGTGGAGAAAAGCCAGTGCAATTATTGGGGTTTGCTTGCTGCACTCACTAGTTCTCGCTCACTTTCAGAGGGTGATTCACAACAAGCATACATCAATATTTTACATTATTCCAATGCACTCCCTTTGTGACAAACAAACCAAGCAGATACCAAAGGCACACTCACACACAGAGCAATATCCGACACACATCAAAAGACTCCAACAATTAAATAAACGCACACCTGGCAAAACCTTCAACACCATCTGCTGCTCCACTAGAATAAAAGAATTTGTAATTTCCATCTTTCCTCAAATTACCATTCATTCCACTTGCGTAACAAAGTTAAGGCACCACCACAAGGAAAGCTGACATTTGGTTGCAGGGATTACGAAAGAAACATCAGAGACCATCCTCCTTGCTCCCTGTTCTTATGTTTCTCAGAGGAGCTGCAGTACAGGCTGGCTCACTGTGCCAAACAGCCAGGGCGCAACGCAACCAGCGCTGGAGCAAACAGCCCAACCCCACTCCTGCTGTTCCTGTGGTCAACTCACATAATGAACAAACTATGCTTATTAAATAAAATTGCCACGAGAAGCAAATCATGCATAATGGAAACCAGAAGAGAAATAATTAAATGTCGATAAAACAGCAGCTGCAAATTCTGTTCTGCAATACACTGATTCATTGACATGTTCCTTATTTATTAAAAAAAAAATCTAGTTATTTTCTCAGAATGTAATGCAGATAACTTTTAATGGAATGGTCTCTGGTAACGGTCACAATGGTAAAGTTAAAAGCAACAATATAACCAAAATATTTCAGCTATTAATCACCACCGCCCTCCGATACAGAACCCATTTAGCTGTGCTATACAGGTAGCACTACCTTCATTCGACACGAGGAGCCTGCACATCAAACGCGTCCATCCGCACAGCACGTGCAGACGCAACACGAGTACTTACAGACATGAACATCACACCGGGTGCAGTAGGAGCAGCAGCACAAGCCTGAGCACGCAGACATTTGCAGAAACACGACGGTGGTGTTCTAAGGAATGCCCTCTCTCTCTGTGACACCTCTTTTCCAACGAGAATATAACAGAAGGAGGCAAACCACCCCAAACCCCCAGCGACGGAGCCAGGGCAGCGCTGCCGGCACGGAGCTCTGCTGCGCTCTGCTGGGCACAGCCTCAATGGAAAGGAAAACCAGCCTGGAATACAAGCTCTTCTTGTTTGGGCTGGGGGAACATCTTCAAATGGCATCGATACACTGAAAAAATACACTATCTGCCTACTCTGACAGGTCTTTATCAGGAAAAAAGCTTTGAGGAGTGGTAGCAGATCAGAATCACCAATAAGAGCAAATGTAAGCAGGACACGATCACAGCACCGCTCCCGTCAAAGTAACATAAAGCATCACAAACAGTAACATAAATTGGGGAGCAATGTCCAGAGAGACGTGGAAGGGATTGTGTTGGGTGATATTAAAAATATACTACCGCCTACCTAGAAAGAGAGGAATGTATGTGGTGCATAGCCTCTGTTCTCACTGAACCGACACAAACAGCAAAAGCCGTACAGAGGTACGGACAGTGAAGGCACTACCAAGGAAAGCACAACATAGAAAAATCATAAGTGAAACGTTATTAAAATGTAACTCTAGGCAACACCATCATCGCTGGAAACTACACAACAATGCTGAAGAAGGCTGATACTTTCTGTTCAAGGAAAGTGAACTCCCAGGACTGTCCCAAGCTAGTTCAGGTCTTTCTATTAAAATTTCAGAGAGCTTTGGATATGATCCTTTCCGTTACAACGGCGAAGAGACTTCCTATGTTTTATTCAATTATTTATGGAAATAAATGTTTCGGGTCCTGTATTAAAGACAGACAAACTGAAACAGGAGTTACCTTGTCAGACGCTTCGGAGGCGAGCAGGTTAGTGGCCAGAGTCTGCAGTTTCTGATGTGCCACGTTTTTCAGAGCTGCCAGGCTGCGCCGTGTCATGGCTTGCTTCAGGTTGACAGCAGGATGGCTCAGGGAGTCCACGGCCGCGGGGATGGCCTCGTCACAGGCGTTCAGGATTTCCACTGCTGTTATCCCCATCACGCACCTGTCCAGTGCGCCTGCAAACGTTTTGAAAAGCATGAGTTTAAGCAGAAACAATCTGGAAGGTCCAAATATCAAAAATACAACAATGGGCGAAAATGAGGATGCATAAAAGTTTCCGTTGTGTTAACGGCTATTTTTAGAACTAAAATTCCTAAAGGGACGGAATTTTCCCAAGTTTCCTTGAAGCTGAAGTGTGTAAGGAAAAATCACATTAACAAAAATCAAGAGAAGTCGAAAAAACCCGCAGCGTGATTCTGTACCGACCAGGGAGGGAGGACTGCAGTTGCCCAACATTTTTAGAGGAAGGCTGTTTTCCATCATTTGGAATTCCCTCTCCCACCCAGCTACCCGTATGGATTAAATTTTCCATGATGGATCTCAGGTTCCTCTTTGCTTCCTAGAGCTTCAATAAAAAAGACAGTTCTCATCTAGTTTTCACAATAAACTGAAAATAACTTCCAGGCAGCATTGCAGGTTTGTGGGTTTTTTCTCAAGGGAGTTAAAGAGTTAAAAGGTTATTACATAATATTACATATTACTGCATATATTTTGATCATTTTTTCCTCTCTTTCTCCCTTTCAAATACCACAAGATTTTCTACAACAAAGCTATCTGATGCCTTGTTGCCCATACAGTTAAGGCTCCTTTTTAGTTTCTTCTAAATTAAGCATTAGTCCCTTTTTAACAAAACGCACCCAACAACAAAATGAACAATACAACAAACCAAACACTTCCTTCATTCTGCAGATGAGGAAACCACTGTAGGTATTCAGGGTGCTGAGCTTCTACACCAAGCTTTCAAGAAAGTTGCTGAGGAAGCATGGGCACTAATAATCTCAGAGGATGCTGCATGTGCAGCCAGCATTTGAACTGGTGTCTCCAGATACTACTGCGAAAAGGTGCAGGGGAAGGATAGCCACAGCAAGCTGTGCTTCTCCAAAATTAAAGGAGTTATTCCAAATACTAACATATGTATTTAACAAAAGCTTACGTAATCTACAAATTTTGGGAATATGTGGCGCACTAAATTTCCAAATATAAACGCGCAGAAAAATTTTAACTCTTCTCTCAGATGCAACTTATGCCGAACTACAGCCAAATACTAAAACAAATTGTTTAACCAACACTTTTAAACTTAACCTTACCAGTATCCATCTGCCAGACGTACACAGACCCATCTGAGCATCCTACCACCAGATAGTCATCGGAAGGCCTCCATTTTATTACTTGGATAGGGAAAAGGTGACGGGATGCCAGCATGATGCATTTTTTCTCCCGCAGACTCAGAAGACCTACTGAGTGATCACTGGCAACAGAGCAAATACAGTGCTGGACTCTTGCCTAAGAAAAATTAAAAAAAAGAAATCTTAATCATAATGCAGACAGTTTGCATTTAATAATCCCAACAGCCTATTTTATAAACAAAACCAGTCACATAAGTCTATGGCTAAACTCACTGAGGTCCCTAGAAACAGCATTTCACCTGCAAAAATTCTCCTGAATGCAATCTCTTGCACATCACAAGGAGCAAATGCGTATTGGAGCCTGTTTTGTTGAGCAAACAAGGGAAACCATGGCTTTCAAGTAAATCAGTGTAATTTTGTCCATTGCATTCTACCTACTCATCCAAGTTACAAAAGACGAAATTGCTTTAAAAAATCTATGGGCTCGCTGGTGGGGAATGCTTGCCTATCAGTTCCCAAACACCTCCAGAGGACAGACTGCTTCCACATCATGGAAATCCTCTCCCAGTGGTAATGCTGTATATCGTAAAATGATATTTTTAATCCTTTACATAGCTAAACACCTTCACATTCTCAGGGAGGATTTGAGGAGCTGTACCACCTATGGAAAGTGCGAGACAGGTTATCAGACATACGATGGAAAACTTACACTACAGTTCTCTGGTGGAACTAGAAGCTGTGTAATTTCTCCACCATGTACACAGAAGATATGTTTCATCTCTCCAGAAAATATATCCCATATGATGACTGAGAAATCCACACCACCTGAGATCAAATACCTTTGATCATAACGGGAAGAAACCTGATGAGGATACAGTAAACATGTAATTTTGTTTCTGTGACCTCGGAGAGTCCGGTGAGGTGGCCAACCTGAGAAATTGGGTAAGGGGCAAAAGGGGGAAAAGAAAAAAAAAGAGAGAGAGAGAAAAATATAATTCAACAGAACAGTTAACAATCCAAAACACTGTTCTTGATAAAAAAAAAAAATACAGACATACTGCAATTTTTGACACAAGTTCTTATAGAATTAACTCTTTTTTTTTTTTAATGTTCATAATTTTTCTTTACTGGAAAGTATTCTATGCAATAGCTGCATGATATAATTGAACTTTTTTCCTTGATGCAATTACACTTTCTAGCAAGCACAGCAAACCTTACATAGCATACACACAGGCACTTCTGTGTTTTTATGAGGGTACAAACCACCAATCCATTTTTAGGGAATAATTTATCAACTTTGGGGCAATCTAACTTCACACTAAGAAACAGGTTATTTTTGTATAAAGTTACATAAAATAAATCAGTCATATAAAGGAAGCAGCCTTGTGTATAACCGACAAACTCATACCCATATTTACAGAAAGATATTTACATCTCTTTCATTTATCAGCATTTGTAAAAATCCAAACCTAAACATTTGTTCTGCAACTACGACAACAAAAATATTAGAATAACATTATCTGTAACCAAAATACACAGCAGCAGGCCAACACACAACACTCAACCAGCTACACGACACGCAAAAATTCTCTTGTAGATGAGTTATTTTTCCAAGAAGATCTTCACAGCCACACTGATGTCCCAGCTGAAGGCAGCGCCCAGAACCTTTCTGGAAGAGAGATGTCCCCCGCCACATCTTTGCTACTGCATCTCAGAAACCCAGGAGAAATATCTGAGGCTTTCCAGCGAAGGGACCCCCAATTTCCCCTCCAAATGGATGCAAGCTGGCCCCACCAAATTTTATCACTTGGGCTTCTCATTACCTAACAGCACACATGTTGAGAAAAACAGTGACATGATTTCCACCTGTAAAATGACTTAATGCTGACTTTGTGAAACTATTTTGTCCTTCAGCGTATCTCGCAACAGGCGCACGCTGTAGCCCAGCCGTGCTTTCCAAGGCCGACATCCGTACCTCTCCTGAGCATGTGCTCTCCTTGCAGCAGCTGAACTATGGCCGTTTGTGTCGCTGGAACTATAACAATGCTCCCGTCTTCACGGCCACAGACCAAACGTCCGTGTGCTGGGATGTACACGCTGGCTGTGACTTTCAGTGGTTCGTTGATGTTTGGTATCAAGCTTAGTTGGTCTATAATCCCAGCAGGGCGAGGAGTGAGTTTATCAAAAGCTTCCTGGAGGGACACTGAAGTTGTCGTTTGCAGTCCTGTTTGAAAAGGAAAAGAAGAAAAAGAAAAGAAAAAAAAAAAGAGCAGGGTGAGGATGATATTTAAAAAAAAAAAAAAAATCAAGAACAGAAATTAGGAATGCTTTCCTGAGAAGATCTCAAAGTTTAAATACACCATGTTACACCACTTTGAACAAAGTGAAAGGTACACACTGGAGATAATTTACTGACCGTGTAACACAGAAATAACATGAGAGAACTGGAAAAGTTTATGATTTAAGCTACAAGAGGAAAGTTAATACCTGAAAAATATTCATAGTAAATGAAGATTTTGATCACAGATGAAAAAACTAAGTTACTACAACTCTTACAAGAAGGTAACAACTAAAAGAAATCGGCTTCATGGATTTGTAGGAAACACAGCAGTGCTTTATCCAGCAACAAAACACACAAAAAAACAGAGATGCCCATTAACAGACTTGGCAACAAGACTGTTAATAAATATACCTTTTGCACTGTCTTGCTGTTCAAGAGTATCAGGCACACTCCAGATACACAGTCTCCCTGAGGAGTCTCCTTGGATTAACAGCTTATAGGAAAACTTCCTGTGTCCACAGAAGAACCGAGTAACTGGAGGACATATTAGCAGCTGTTAAAAAAAAAAAAATTAACAGCTTCAGAACACATGCAAGCCATGTACTAACCTCAAAATCCACTTTCCCCACATAATCCACTGTACCTTTTAAAAGCGGGACAAAAACTAGCTAGTTTGTGCTTTATCATTCTTACAGGAAAAAGAATAAATACAGCAACCTGAATCAGAAGAAAGTGTGGTTGGTTACAAAAGAAGTCACAGGTGTAGGGGACAGGAAAAAATATTTTTACACATGCTTGGTTTTGCTGTAAATATATTAATATTTAGAATATTATATACATATATGTATGTGTGTATTCTAAAATTGTTAAGGTTCTAACTCCAACGGTGAGCTGAAGACCCACTGCTCAGTAAGGAACATGGTCCACAGCAGAAGTAAAGTTCTTTTAATAATCATTGACAATATAAAGGGAAAAAAAAAGTTTCAGTGTACAAATTTGGCAAATTTGTTAAGATAAAAAAGGATCCCTATAGTAGTCTTGCAGCAGCAGCATTTGTAAATCAGGCAGTTATTTATACCTAGTAGGATAGGTCTAGTACAGTACCAGACACATCGTGCGGCAGCCTCAGATATCCTAGCTCATAGCAGACAGAGTTCACAGCGTGGCAGAAAAATGAAGTATAGCTCAAAGAGGACTTTGGCCTATGAAACTGGATTTTCTTTACTTTGCAAGGATTTAAGCTTTCAAATGCACAGCTGTGATTCTAAAATTCTATTATTGCCTAATCATCATGCGCATCACAACTTGACTCCTGATTCTCCAGGTGCTGATGAATGATAAACTGTTGGTGTGTAGGAATAACCTCTGCATTTATTTGAAAGCCAAGAATAAGCAAACCAAACAGCTGGGAAATGGCTGTCTGCTTTCCCTAGGCAAAGAGGAAATCGTAAAGGTCTACTTTGAAAGAGAAAAACTGCTCTAGAGGAGAAATGCAGTCCATAAAAGAAACCCCAAAGAAATACATCTTACCTGTTTATCTGCTCTGTCCAACACACTGTACAATAAAGGCGGGATTAAATTTTCTACTGCTTTCCCCACATCTCTGCGAAATGAATCACTAGCTGGCAGACAGCTGGATTGAAGAACAAAGAGAAAGGAATAAAATTCCCAATATTACTAGAGAGTGATCACTACATCACTAGTTAGATAAGTAATACTAAGCAAAACCAACCCCCAAGCCCCTGAACAGTATGTTTTTCAATTGTTAATACAGTGCATAGCAGATTATTACTCTAATTTCAATGTACAGGGTATGCCTTGTCAATTTACAGCTGCTCCAAATGTGTCCAGCTCAGTTCCCCCACACATTCAGAACCGAAAGAAAAAATAATGAAGGAAGCCTGGCTTCAGGTCTGCTTTGGACTTCAACACACCTGGCCTCAGAGTCAGGATGAAAACACACCAAACCCAAGGATTCCTCTGACAGATCACCAGACAGACCTGCCCACACCTGATCACATAAGAGGGTGAGAAAGGAGTCCTCGCCTGATTTACGTGAGAACATTCAAGAACCTCCAAGATAAAACTGTATCTCTACTCAGAAAAGAGATGTTTGCATGTCATGAAGATATCAGAAGAAAACTAGAAAAATTTTATTTTACTTTTGTCATTCTACAGTTAACCTCTTTGATACCTAATTTCACTTTAATTCTACATTTTCACATTTATGCACAGTCAGCTGTTTGTGCCTTCCCTTAATGGGCTGAGTTATGCTCTGTTACAATAATACAGCCATCATTTACCTTCTACTCTGTACAGCAATATCTTATTTCTTCCTTATTTGGACCTGGTTAAGCAAATATTTAAATTATATTTTATTTTAATTTATTAAACTTGTTCAACAGCAAAATGTACCTCCTCCCATTACACATCTCCATTGGGAAGCAAAGAACAGTTAGTGTAATATCGGAAAATAATGACGCAGTCTTGGTTGAGGCAATCCAAATTACTGAACATTGTTTCTATGTGACACATTTAGGGGACACACACTTTAAAATGTGCTCATAGAATACTAGATTCTGCAACATCCATACTATTTCGTAACAAAATAAAAGGCAAAGATACTCAATATTTCCTCCAAGTTGCTCATGTTTTTATCTCACAAAAATAAATTAATGGAGTATGTCATTCTTGACTACCTGGCTGGTAATTTGTAGATGAAACTCTGTCCATCTTCTGTCCACACAATCACTTTATCCGCTGACACAAAGTCGCCCCCAGTCCAGGTCTGATCGTTTTCACTAGGGACTGAACACAAGAGGGAATAATCTCCAGCATCAAACACCTGACAAGAAACAGAAAAGCCTATTGTCATTAGCCAATTACAGATTAAAATGCCCAGACAGCAGCTAATTTCAGTTTCAATATAGCCACATTAGAAGGACTTAGAGCATCTCGATCTAAACGTCTTACTGGCAGTGTAATTAAATCAGCGTGCACAGCGGGCAGGTGCTGTTCCGCTCACCGTCCTTACCCGCCAGTACTTGGAACACACCACCAGCAGCGACCGCTGGGTGAAGGAGCAGAAAGAAATGCTTTGACAGTTTTGACAATAAATAGGTTTTGACTCCTCTTCAAATACGGGTGTTGTATCCTAAAAAAACACACAGACAAACCCAACGTTAAATTAACTGCATTTTTATTTAAAATTATGTCTCCATTTCAGGTTTTTATTACCTTCTGTAGTAACAACACCTTCAAAAAAGGTATTTCTTGATGGTTTTAAATTTGCTCAAGTCATGAGCTAGTTTCTGTAAACATTAACTGAAATAAATGGTTTATTTTGACACTCCCATGGTTATATGCTGAATACCAACTTCCCTGTGATAAAGAGTGACGCCTGCAGACTGTCACAAGTACAGGAGCAGCACCTATGCAGAAGAGCAGAACTAAAGAAGGGACAGGTAAGGAATTGGTTTGCAGAGACAGGCAAAAATGACACCAACAGGAGCAGAGCTGGAGAGCTGAGCCCATAGAAAACACAGAAACACAGAACAACATGCGGATGGAAATCAGACAACAAGAAAATACTCAGCTCATTTTTTTTCTTGCTCAAATTGAACTTAGAGACATGACAGCGACCACGTGATGGAAAAGGGACTGTGCTGTTTTGTAAGACACCAGATGGCTGACTTCTACGGAAAAACCAAACACTTGCAGAAGTTCTTATTCCATTATTCCTGATAAGAAGATCTGCTAGAGCACGTGCTATCCTCTTCTGTCACTTAAGTCCAACAAACTCCCCAGCTGGACAGATTAGTGGTGCCTATTTAGCATCCCCCCTGTCAATGAATTACCCTGCACCCAGACAGTCAGCTGAAACTAACCAGATCCAGCTCACATCGCCTTCTCTCAAGGTTCCCCATGTCCCAGACAGCTGGAGTGTGATAAGCTCCTGGTTAGCTATGTCTTTGTGATTCTTATTTTCAGAACAGCCAATACTCTGTCCTCTGATAGGGTCAGAAGCAAGGAATCCATTACAATGGTCTTCCAAGCTCACATAAACTCTGTTGCTTTTGCATTATAAAAATTCTAGAAACAAATAAGTTCATAAAAATAGCTCATTTATTTATCATAAGGTTAATTTTCCAGAGTTGCTAAACATCTATAGTAAGGTACATTTTTTACAAGAGGTTTCCGTAAATAGCTGATTTGTCAGAGGTCTACCAGACATGTAGGAAATCTCCTTGAAGACTTTTATTCATTGGTACACAGGAAGGCAGAAACCGCCAAATAACAGAGAGCCGTAGATAATCCCTAATAATTAATATTCCTAAAGACTGTATTCTCTTTTCAGCAAACCCTTCAGGCATCTCCACGTCATAACTTCCTCAAAGAAAACGCTACATTTAATAATAAAATTTAATACTAAATAAATTTAAT
>NW_010122193.1:347-581 GCF_000699245.1 Pterocles gutturalis | reverse complement strand
GGAGCCCCCGCAGCCGTGCTTGGGCAGCCTCCGGCGCTGTGTGCCCGGCAGAGCTGCTCTGGTCCCTTTTTCTGAGCGTTCCTCCCAGCAGGGGAAGAGCAGGCGGGCTGGCCAAGGGTGCGGGCGGGCTGGGGACCCTGTGCCATGTCTGAGAGGGGTCCCTGCTCCTGCAGCTTGTTTAGAAGGTGCCTGTGGCCGTGGACCGTGACCAATGCTCTGTCTGCAGGTGCAAGC
>NW_010122193.1:0-215 GCF_000699245.1 Pterocles gutturalis | reverse complement strand
GGCAAGTGGGGGATGCCCATGGGCTCTGCAGGGTTTGGAGATGGCAAGGAGCCCTGGGGTCCTGGCTGGATCCTGGAAAAGGTGTGCAGTTGGGCTGGCATGTTCCCAGTCAAGGCTACGCTGAGCCAGAGTTCTTTTTGGGGGTCTTGGACAGGGGGCTCCATCCTGAACCTGCAGGATTGTGGAGGGATGAGGCAGTGTGGGGAAGGTGAGCC
>NW_010122192.1:365-1636 GCF_000699245.1 Pterocles gutturalis | reverse complement strand
GTCTGCATCCCCCACCCCCCAGGGTGACACCAGGCAGGGTGGGTCCCTGGCCCCATATGGCACTGGCGTGTCCCCCCTGACTCCATACACCGTATGGGGGGACCTTACACCAGGGAGGGGTTTGGCCCCTTGCCTGCAGTGGGCTGGGGGGTCCTGCAGCTCCCTGCACGAGGGTGGGGGTTCGTCCTTTTGGAGGGGGCTCTGCAGGGGTCTGCTCTGCCCTGGGGCTGCACGGCTCTGCTGCTGTGCGAGGTGCAAGGTGCAATGCGATGTGCAATGCAAGGTGCAGTGCAAGGTGCAGTGCAAGGTACAACGCAAGCTGCTGTGCAATGTGCAATGCAAGGTGCAGTGCAAGGTGCTGTGCAAGGTGTAGTGCAAGCTGCTGTGCAAGGTGCTGTGCAGGGTGCCGTGCAAAGACCTTGCCATGCAAGCTATTGTGCAAGGTGCTGTATAAAGGCCCTGTTGTGCAAGGTGCTGTGCAAGATGCAACGCAAGGTGTTGTGCAAAGTGCCGTGGAAGGCGTCGTGCAAGCAGCTGTGCAAGATGGTGTGCAAGGTGCAATGCAAGATGGTGTGCAAGACGTAATGCAAGATTCTGTGCAAGGTGCTGAGCAAAGTGCCATGGAAGGTGCCATGCAAGGTGCTGCGCAAGGTGCTGCGCAAGGCACCGTGCAAGATGCAATACAAGATGCTGTGCAAAGGCTGTGCTGTGCAAGATGCAATGCAAGGTGCAATGCAAGATGCTGTGCAACGTGCAGTGCAAGGTGCTGCACAAAGTGCCGTGCAAGGTGCCGTGCAAGGTGCTGTGCAAGATGCAGTACAAGGTGCTGTGCAAGATGCAGTACAAGGTGCTGTGCACCCAGCACCTCCCAGCATCTTCCTCTCTAATTACACCTTTAATTTGTTCCCAATTACCTGAAATTAATCATGTCAGCACGGCAGCTCCTGGGGACAGGGATGGGGACAGACTCCGGGGGTGCCCAGGGAGCTGGCAGCAGTGTGGGACCATGGGGACGTGTCACCCAGGAGGGACAAACCCCCACCCTGGTTTGCACCCGCTGTGGGGTGACGGTCCCCACTGTCACCGCTGTCCCACGGGATGCAGAACGCACGGATGGAGCCCAAAGCCACCCGAGGGGCAGAGGAGGGGATGAGGTGCTACTGTCCCTGTGTGCCTGTCTCCAGGGTGTCCCTGTCCCCAGAGTCCTCCTGCCCCCAGGGTGTCCTGTCCCCAGCTGTCCTGTCCCCAGGGTGCCCCTTTCCCCGGGTGTC
>NW_010122192.1:0-215 GCF_000699245.1 Pterocles gutturalis | reverse complement strand
GTCCTGTCCCCAGGGGCTCCTGTCCCCAGTTGTCCTGTCCCCAGGGTCCTCCTGTCCTCAGGGTGTCCTGTCCCCAGGAGCAGGCAGGGACAGGGACAGGCAGGGCTGCTGGGATCTTGCCCTGGCCCCGTGCCACCCAGTGCCGGGTCCCCCCCGGCGCTAATCCCTCCTCACCAGTAAATTCCATTAAAACCAGTGGGAGGATTATCAGCGAC
>NW_010122191.1:0-7895 GCF_000699245.1 Pterocles gutturalis | reverse complement strand
CAGTTAGGTGGAGGGGAACTAAACGCTGGTTTATTTATTTTTAACATTTCTTTTCAATGCGTCGTTGACGCACAAAGCAGTATCCCCGCTGCGGGAAGCCGCAGCACTCTTTTGGGTTTTGTCTCCTTGAGAATTTGTCACCAGTTTCCCCTCACGGAGATGAGTGGGATTGGTGTGGGGAATAGGATTTGCTGTAACGTCGTTTGTTTTGGTTGCAAAGTTGGCATTCTGCTTCTGAACCCATATTAAAAACAAAACCAAAACGGTTGTTGTCAGATAATTTTTGCCTGATTAACAAAGAAGTAATGCTCATTCAGAAATGTAGGCCAGGACCTTTGGAGGTGTGTAGGTTTGTGACTCTTATTGAAATAGGCGTTTGTTCAGTATCTCTGTATTTTTTTTTTTTTTGAGTGTGTTGCGGTGATTAGGGCTGAGCACCCGTTCGTGGAAATTTTGTGTTGAGTAAGATCTTCATGGCTTCAGATGGTTTTGTGGACTCAGAAGCAAGGCCTGAACGCTTGAACTGATTAAATGATACCCTTAATTCCTGACACCCGGGTACTCCTCCAAAATAGGATCTAATGCAGGAGGTAAGATCTTGCTGTAATAGCCCAACTTTATTTGATTTTAGCACAATTACTTTAGAAACAAATATTTGACAAAAAGAAAGATAAGAATTGACTGTTTGGCATGGAGATCTAGGTAGCATTTATTATGGTGGAATGCCTGAATTATAAACTAATAGAGGAAAACTAGGTTTTCAGGTGGTGAAATAAGGCCTTGCATTGTCTTTGTTGTAACTAGTAGAAAAGAGAGATTAATCCTGAATGCTTAGTAGAAATATTTTTGAGGAAAATTAATATTTAAAGATTTGAAATATTTTGTTACTCTTAGAAACAAAAATTAAAGCTTCTTATAGTTCACATACTTGTAGTCCTTGCTATCAGAGTAGTTTTCCACAAATTTAAATGTTTTTGCTCATCTTTTTGTTAGACAGAGGGACTACCTAAGACAAAGAAAAAAAAAAAAAAAAAACCAAAACCGACCCCAACAAAAACTGCTGTTACCCAGGATTATCACCAGTTCAGATTTGTACCCTTGCTGCTGTGCAAGGGTTGACAGGGAAAGATGTGATCTTGATTGATTTGATAAAGTCAACACCTGGTCACCTGTCTCATGCTGTCACCCACTGTATAAAACGACCTGTTGAATTCATACCGCAGGAAGGACTGTGTGCATGTTTGGCATTTCACTTTAGTTAAATAAAAGTCTATAAGATGCCAAGCTTCTTGTTCTAAAACTCCTGAAGTCTTGGATATTTAAAAATCTGTTTATTTTTATTGATGGATGAAGCCCTGGCAGTTACAGCTGTGGTTATGTCTAGTATTGGCATGGAGCTAGACTGCAGATCATCTGGGGGTAAACAACAGCTCTTAGTATTCCTGCATATTTCACCTGTCCTTTCAAAATCTGGATGGGAACATTGTGACCTTTCAGAAATGTGTCTTTTATGAAGCAAAGACTTTTTAAAAAGTGTATTAAGTGTGTCTATCTTAACATATCTGTGACTTGCACTTTACCTTTAAAAAATAACTTTGTAGACCAATGTAACCAGATCAGTTGTAATAGTCTTGTCTTTCAGTGGAGGTGGCCATGTTGCAATAACATTTTAGCTGACAGTAGTTACTGCCTTTTTTCCCAAGATGAAGAGTCTTCCATTTCAGTTTATATTTCCTCTAATGGTGAGGATGTTCTTTTGAAAAGGTATAGGTAATAGTGTGCCCCTCTGTAGCTGGTGAACTGTGGAGGCTTAGACGTTAGGCAGTTGAATAAATGGGGAAAAAATTGCAAGGTGGGGCAGGGAATGGGATGATTTAATTCACATGTGAACAATGGGGATAGTGCAGAGAGATGAATTTGCCATAAGCAGATTTGTATAAAGACTTCCCCACAGCTTTGCTAATGTGCAACTTCTTATAGGTCAGTTTTATCACCAGATCTGTAGTGCTTTAGTTGTTTGCATGTCCATTGAGAAACATGTTCATTGAGTATGGAACACATGTACAACACAGGGATAGGATAATTACTCCCAGTCATAGTCTCTTAAATTTTGTCAGTGTAAGTGACAGTGATCAGCCGCTTCCAAAGTCTACAGTGCCCTTAAAAAAAAACATAAAATGTGTCCACAGCCGAAGTGTTACGCTAGTGAACTTCCTTGAGGCTCAAGTTTAGGTTTTTCTTGGTGGGCTGATGTCAGGCCTGACAGAGACCTCTAATGAAGCAGAGGGGAAGGAAGAGAGGAAAATGTTTCTTTCACTACCCAAAATTTTGCTAACAAGATGATTTTGCTGTTTTTTATTGTTTATGCTATTTGGAAACGTAGTTACTGTGAGTTAAAGTGATGTCTTCCTTGTTAAGTATTTACCAAGTGAGATCTGAGAAGGCTGGTTCATGACTTTACTAGCAAGAGGTTTCTTTCTGTATTTTTTTTGCCAGTAAAGGGCAGTCCTAATACTTGTCTGTAGTCAAGTAAAATATTTGCTTTTACCTATTGCCACTTGGCTCTACTGGGTGAAGAGTGAAGTGTGCTGCACTGTCCTTCCCTCTTAAACTGGTAGATCTACTCGGTTTAGTATCTGAAAAATCCCCTGCTTCTCACAGGTTTCCTGGAGAACAGCATGAAACTGTCCTAATGGTTAGTTTCATATTCTCACTTGCAAGGTTATTGTTAGCAGTTGTGGCAAAGGTCACGTCTTACTTTGCTCCTCAAAGCTTTATCAAGAAGCGTTTGCAAAATGACACTGCATTAAGAACAGTTACACGTTCCTCAAAGGTCAAAACTGCCAGGAGGACTAAGAAACAGATTTTTAAATTATTTTTGGTGGCTCTGTAACTCAGAACTTCCCTAGCTGTCTCTGGAAGGAAGACTCTTAAAGTTGGTTGAAGCAGAATCCCTAGTTAAGATCTTAAGCTCCAATTAAAAAAAGTGTATTTTGTCATTGTTTTATAAAGTTACAACTTCTTATTCCCAAATTCATTGCTGTTATATTTGTTTTGGAGTTCACTCGGGCCAAAACATTCCTGATTGCCAAGTCATAATGCTTATGTCTTAAAATCATGATTTACATGGTGTTAATGTAGCTAACTGAGTTTAAGCCTAGGACAGAGCAAAGAAATGTCTAGACTGAAGAATGTGCTTCTGAGCACCATGTTTGTCAAATCCACCTGCTTGCATCCCTTGTGCAAAGCCAAACATTCCTTGCCCGGGTAGGTATGTGCATGGTAGTGCTTTACTGATGCTTGATTGGTGCTAGAATGTCTATAGGTGCCTTATGGTCTCGGACTGATTCGTTGTGTATTGTGAGAGAACTGACTTGTCCATAGGGTTCTATGCAGAACTGCTCTTAGCCTGCCAGCTCATCTAGCTGAGGCGCTTCCAGCTGCGCCTGCTCTGTGCGCTCTGTCTGTTCCAGCTGGAGCCAGGCCATAGATCCAGTCCTAGGGAAGAACTCTTCTGTTTGTAGCTGTCCTGTGCTGGATTCTGTTAGAAGATGCGAGAGACAGACACTTTCATTAGTCTCTCCATAAAAATACAGTGGTTGTAAGTCTCAGAGGTGAGTGCTAACATGGTGTACAGAGGCGTTCTGTGGCTATTCTATAGGTGGCCTGACATTTCAGTTGCAAGATAATTGCTTTACTGATGTGAATTGACTTATGCATGAGGAAACAAACCTTGAAGGTCTCAGAGGAATTTTTTTTTGCAAATAAGGAGACTTTGATGGTCCAGAGGATGAATGCTGTTGATTACAGTACAGTTACTGTGGTCTGACTTGCCTTTGAGATGGCTTTGCAAAGGTTAATAAGAGTAGTGCCATACTTTAAATAACATTGTTTCACTTTATGAGTAGACTTTCCAAGCCCGTGATGGTTCCTAGAATTGGCTGCAAGGAGTGAGTAAGCCTGACTGCATTGCTGTGGCTCCTGTAACTGCAGCACCCCTCTGCAAAGCACACACAAAGCCCTCTGTCTGGGCTCAGTGTAACGGAGTGTCTGTGGCAGACCGGAGGCAAGAACCTCTCTCCAGAACATTACCCTGCAGTTGGTTACCAATACTATGCATGATATTCTGAAATACTGTACCTTTCTGCAGGGCATTCTGCTCAGAGAATTCTCAGGTAATTTTGTAATTCAAAAATTGGAGTATCTGTCATCACTGTGGCCGCCTTACAGCAAAGAAAGGAAATTGAGAGTGGTTTGTAATGATCTTTCATATTGTCCTGTGAATAAAGGTGTGTTTGAGGCTGCAGAAGATCATCAACAAAACATAAGAGTTTCAGATTACCTTCTGATTGTTGCTGTTTCATAAAGATGGATCAATGTTTAATCCATTGCTGTATTTTCCAGCAAAGATCAGGAGGCCAATGTATAGTACGTTAAAATTTAGTAGATAAAACAGTCTTTAAAAGAGCACTGTTTGTTTCATGAAGTGGTGAAAATTAAGAACAACCAAAAGTGAAGAGCAGTGCCATAAAGTTTCAAAATCTCATTGCACTTGTTTTGCCAGAAGTGGAACTGAATGTTGTATATTTTTATGTTTGCTACTTACTCTGCATTGTACAGGTTGTCCCTGCTTGAAAGGAGTGAAATGAATAGGTCATGACTATCCCTTTTAGTCTAACAAGTGGGGTTTTTTCTTGATAGCACTGAGATTCAGTCTTCACGGGGTTGTGTTGGGGATGCAGCTTCTCAAATGGCTCCAAGTTCTCTGTTAGCCTCCACTGTGTCAGGGTCATGCATGAATCAATCTTGTTTGACTCTCTGCTTTTGAGAAGGGGAAGTAGTACTGTTTGGTTATCTCACTTTTGCTGAAGGTCTGGTATTAATTTTACAAGGTTTTCTATTATCCTGTTTCTTGGTGTCTTGACTCATCTGATGGAAGAGCCTTGCCAAAAGAATAAAAATATATCTTCTTAATGAGAGGAGAGAAATGACTGTTGGTGTTCCAAAATACAGCCTGTGCGATACGTTTGTTCACTGATCCATTCTTTGAGCTCTTGATAGCCGTGTTTGCAGGTTCAGAAAAAGTACCGTGGCAGGAACAATATATACAACCTAAGATTTCTTCGTGCATACCGGACCTCAACGCTGAGGTTTTCTCATGAAGATAACAGTACCAGCATTAGGTTTCGGAGTAAAAATAACATCAAACATAAAATCTGATAAAAGCCATGTATTAGGGAAGGGAATTAATTTTAAAAGTTAAAGGTGAGTTCAGTGAATATATGTGAAGAAAATAAGAGTTAGGACTGAATAAAGGAACTACAAATGCAACTGATAGAAATTTCCTTTCCGAGACAATCTTAAATATTCTCTTGACTGATATTGTTCTATATTGGATTTGGCGTATAAATGGTCTAAGCACAGAATTTTTATGGAAGTGGAATTGCTGTGTTCTGAGGTTATAACAACAGTATGTTCCACAAGCTCTTGGTAGTCTTGAGAGCTGTTGTATTGGGAGGAATTTTTGTCTGCACTGGCCTCTAGACTCAACACTCCCGGATAGCCGAGTTGCCTGTAAGTGCTTTTGGGGTCTGAGTGGTGGGGAGTGCATCAGACAAGGGGAAATTACACAGGAACTTGAAGATGGGGAAAATGAGGAAATAGGCTAGTAACTGCTTTGTAAATTAAGCTTTTTTGTTCACTACTTTTCATAAGGTTGGCTAGAAGTATAGGTATTTGCTGAATAAACTATTTGGGTAGCTGGGTTTACGTGTGTGTGTGTGTGTGTGTGTGTGTTACACTGACAGGACAGAGACCAGTAATGTGGGGTTATGTAGGAAGCAGGTGCTTAAGACAGGCATTTTCTGCAAAGGGGTTGGCTGGTGTATGTACTGTCGCCAAGCTTGAGAGAATTGATCAAGGTACTTTTTGACACCTAAAAGGAGATTGTTTCTTGATGGTGAGGGGAGTTGACTAGGTTTGAAAATGTGAGTGAAAATAGATTTTCAAAGTAATGATATATTAGATTGTGTCTATTCATCAGATGTGAGTTAATGTTGGGTAATGAACCATTCCAGTGTTTTATAGTGTTTTAATGCTGTTATACTATTTGATTGCTAGTAATGGAATTAATTCTTAACACTCAATCTTGTAACTCAAATGTGTTCTGCTTTTATATGTGATCATAAACTTGCCTGCTGTAAAGATCTCAAACTTTGAGCTTTTTTTTGTCTTAGCAATATCAAGGAATTTTTCCAGTTGGCATGAATTCTCTTGCACTGCTGTGTGTCTTGACATGATTAATACCACAGGTCTTTAATTTGTGACATGAGTGGATAGAAATCCTGTATGCTTCATGATTCTGAATTGTGATACGCTTTAGAAGGGAACTTAGAATAACTATTTCTAGTTTTCAGGTAGCTGTCTTAGCAGCTCTTCATTGAGTCTTTACTTAAAATGGCTTAAAAGAAGATACTACCCTGTTTTTCCTGTTAAAGTTTTGATTCAGTAAGTTAATAGGCAAATATTTTGATTAGGAAGGAGGAACACTAATGCTGATTGAGCTTACTGCATCTTGCTGCCTTTTGAAAAAGCTTCTGAGGACTACTTTTAATTAGAGGGAGATTTGGTAGGATTTTACAAATGTTAAGAGCAGATGATCTCACTCTAATGAGTCTTTGATTTTGCATACTATTTTTGTAGTCCTTCTTAAACTTTGTCTTCTTTGTGAAAGCATTGGATGTATATGTAGTATGGATGTTTCTTATGCCTAACCACTGAAAATACTTACACCGGGTTTTGAATCTAGTTAAATGGTAAGCTCTTCTTCCGGCTTCTGTCTTTTTTGGTCAAATGTTTTGTTCAAAGGTTTGTAATAGCATTTCTAAATAGTGTCATTGTTGGTTGCTGCCATTCACTTCAAAAATGTACTCACGTTTAAGCTGTTGTGTAATTTTTTTTTATTAGAAGCTAGCAGCTCTCCCATGAGTAAGCAGTCTGTCAGGGTCTGTATTGGTTAGCAAATTTTATCCCTTATTTTATCATGTTACAAGGCTGGGAAACTGTTGTGTATAGGCTGGACATGTAGTATATGATGATAAGTTATGACTGTGTTTGAAGGCAATAAGCTTTCTGAATAAATGAACTTTTTTTTTCCAAATCAAAATATTTAGTGGGTTTTCTAAAAAACTTGTGATGAAATACGGGATTATTGTGGGAGGGGCTGGCTTGCTTTTGGACTGTGGAAGAGATTGACTGAGTGTTGCATTTCTGTAAAACAGTGGTGCATAAATAACACACCAAAAATATTGCCTTAAAGGTAACCTTGTAAGGGTGAGAAAAAGACTATGTACTGCTTGTTCTCTGTGTGTTTGACAGGTTTGAGTTCTAACTTCCTGTTCTTGTTAGAAACTTTATGAAATGGAAGTCTTGATCTTAATTTTTCCAAATAAAGATGGTGGATGTGTGTGAGGGTAAGTACATGCATAGGGAAGAGCATGTGAGAACTGGTATTTTCTTCAGGAGTTGTCAGGAGCAGAGAAGGATAGACAACAGAATTCCACAGCTTTCATAGAAGCTTCCTTGGTCACAGAGCACTGGAACATGTTGTGCAGAGAGGTTGAGAAGTCCCCACCTGCGCACGAAACCGTGCAGTGTGCTCTAGATGACTGTTCTTTGTGCAGGGAGGTTGGACTGGATGATCTTCAGAGGTCCTTTTCAGCCCCAGCTATTCTGTGATTCTTTGTTTGCTGTGTAGACTTCTTACACTCCTAATGTTTGTTTGGTTTTTTTTTTTTTTTCCAATTTTGCAGCTAGGGAAGAGGGTAGCCTTGTGTAGTGCATTGCACTAAAACTTATTACAATAAAAAAACCTCATGTATATATTATTATTATAT
>NW_010122189.1:0-1143 GCF_000699245.1 Pterocles gutturalis | reverse complement strand
TGCCGAGCGGTGTGGAGCCGTCGGGAGATTGTTGGCGTACCCCACCCAAAACACTGGTAGATTCAAGATGCACAATCCTCCCATTGCGTCGCTGATTTGTGCGGCTACCTCGCGTTTGGTTGTCGTTTGAGCTGCTCTGCTGGATCCCAGGACACTGCTGGGGAAGGAGCTGTCATTAAGCACCTTTATTAATGTATTAATTGCTTCCATCTCAAATGCCTTCAAAATGCTTGGCTTTTTCGTTGTGTCTAGTGACTCGGTATCCCTTTATTTCTCAATTTGTTCCAGTATCTCTTCTCTAGCCCCCCAGTGTGTCTGTAGGTCACAGGAAAGGATGTACAGTTGTCGCCCCCGTATTTTGCGTATTTTGAATACTTCAGGGAACATCACACAAGTCAGCAGCAGCTGCATAGAACTTATCTGTAAAATAAAAACAAAAGCAGGCAACAAAGCAAAAGTGGACATGTTGACTGGGAGAAAATACTCTCTGCATGTGGACGCATCCTTTGTAATATGCGGTTAAAGCAGAGAACGGGGAGTCTGATTCCCTTTCTAGCTATGCCAATGGTTTCCTGCATTGCGAGGGACACATTAACTTGTGCTGTTATTTCTGGCTTTAAGCTTAGAGTTAAAAATGATAGACGTTTAATATCAGATTTATTATTGACACATTTTTGTTTTGGTTGCATTTTTCCCTTTTGAGAGCCTGAGAGGTTCCTTGCACATCTCCTGTCTCAGACCCATCCCAGGTGAGCACTGGGTGCCACTGGTGGGCGAGGGCTGCGGGTGCAGGCTTCATCAGATGGTCATTACGCGTTACGATACCCTCTGTAAAAAGACAACCGCGTTCTCTTTCCAGCTCAGCGACGGTTGTTCCCTGTCGCCTTAGGTACCTGCCTGTTGTTGTGTCCAACCCCAGCAAAAAGGCTCCGCAGCGTGCTGGGAGGAAGGCAGGGCTGCAGGTCACGTATGCAGAATTTACAAACAAAGAGCGCTTCCCGACGCGCAGCCTTCGGCGGGGCTTCCTCTGAGCACAGATGCTAGCGTGAAGGTGAAGATGGAGCTGGTGGGAGGTGCGCGGTCTGAACGTGGCGTCGCAGGTCTGCGGCGAGGTCGGCGCCGCGCGCAAGTCCCGGCTCGTGG
>NW_010122188.1:0-13505 GCF_000699245.1 Pterocles gutturalis | reverse complement strand
TACATTATACAGTTATATTCCATCATGGGGCACTGCAGGGACTGGGAGCAAGATTTAGTCACGCTCATTCATGTGAGGGACAAGAAATAGGTTAATATCAGACAAGGGACTGTTGGAAGACTCATGTTCCCTGGTTTACTGGGAATTTTGGAATTCATGAATCAAATGTATTCATCAAGTCTGAATGACTTGTAACTGTAGAAGCAAGGTGGAAACTCAATGCGTCAGCCAGCAATATAGCAGCCAGGGGAATAAAACACTCGTCTGGACTTATGCAGCTAAAGAGAATACTTGTGAATTAAAATCTTAGCGTATATAGGTGTTGGTAAAGGACAAGAGGAGTACAGAGGTCGTATGATGCCCAAAGAGCCCAAGCCCTAATGCAGCATATTGAAATTTTCTTATTTCATGTCTTTTTTATGTGACCAGGGCATTCACTGGCTTTTTAAGTTATTCTCTGTAGTTATGAATTCCTTTCTGCACCTTGAAACATAAACATCTGGATGACAAAGACCATTTTTGCTTGTTTTCATTCAACCTGTGACCAAGCTCCCAGCACTCCTCTCATCCTGTTATATTGCTTTTTAACAGGAATATATCGAATTATGGCCAGAACATAAAATGCTCCTATAGACTACTTAAGTTGGAGCCTCGCTAAACCCCTTCTCATTGTTGCTTCTGCCCTGGAAAATACTCCTTTTAAATCTGCAGCTCACTGCCTGAGAAAACCCACCAACCTGAATTTTGTTGCTAAAACTACACCACTTCAAGACGTCTCCCCCAACTTTCAGTTTCCGTAAGGAGCCCTAAAAGCCACCTCTTTGCCGCAGAGCCCACAACACCAAAATAAGCACCTAAAGAACTATCAAAGCCAAAAAGTATGGGCTACAACTTGAATTCTTGCAGAGCAAAATAGCATTTATGCAAATCCTTCCAGATGTTCTGCGTGGCCATGTAATAATACTGAATATCTAGTATATAGCAATTAAATACCCCTCATTCTTTAATTGCCTTGGTTATGTCTGGATGTTCCACGCTGCTTAATTAAACCAGTGATGCTTTTACAGTAAAAAGCACAAACCACAAAGTATTTCTAGCGTTCATGCTGCGATGCTTCAGCAGATCTCTCGCTGAGCGTGACCTGCAACCCTGAACTGCCAAACACTGACTTTCAAAATCTTTGCAAGATTTCTCTTTTGTTATTCTTTTCTTCATCGGGCCACTGGAGTACATGGTACAGCCCAAATCCAATTTTCCATTTCAAACCAAAGGTGACAAAGCAGTTTAAACAAAAGGTCTATAACAACAAAATAAATTTATTTTTTTCTCCATTATAAACTGGTAATGTTTTTCTCCAACATTTCAGAGAAAAGTTCTCCTGGCTGTTGACATGAGCAGAAGACTCTGAACAGCAAAGACAAGTTTGAAAAGACTGTGTACATACATATATATCTAAAATCTCCAAATCTCTCACACATATCAGGATTTATACACAACTCAGACCAATTCACAACACATTTTAAGGTATTGCCTCTCAAAGCATCCTCCTATTTAGTTAATAATCCCCATGGCATCTTCTGGTTGGCAATACCTATAGAAGGTTGTGTGAAATTAAAAAAAAATAGTATTTTTAAAAGTATTTGCAAAGCTCCAGCTGCTGCTGTACCATAACAAAACAAAAAAACAAACAAAAAAAACCCCACAAAAAACTAGATCTATGTTTTCCTTCCTTGAGATACAAGTCTGTTGCAGGTAAAAGAGGAAATTCAAAGCGCTCAATCCTCTGCGAGCCCTGCAGCAGTTCTCTGGTCAAAGGTGCTGGTGATTTGATCCATGGTGGGAATCCAACTCCCCATCAGGCAACTGCTCCAAGACAAGACCCTGAGCCCACCTGACCTGCTTTGAGCATGGCTGGACCAGATGTCCTCTGGAGGTCTCTGCCAACCTCACTTACTCTCCAGTTTCCAGCATCTGTCTGTTGTCCTCACTATCCTGATGCAGTGAGAGCAGAAACTTGAGAGTCACATCTCAACATGTTGCCCAAAATAAAATCCAACCCTTTACCAGTCTTTGACAGCAAACCGCAGCAGAGCATCTCTTCCATGGTGCTTGCCTTCTGTAGCATCTCCTAATAATTTGTTGCTTGCAAGCTTCTCAATATGATGCAGTTTTCTGCTTCTCCTGATAAAGTGCAACTTTTTAAGCTGGAACAGCAACCCAAAGATGCAACCCTGTCCTCTCCTGACTTTTCATTCCCCACCAAAGAACCTTGCAAACGTGTGACCTGAAAATACTTCAGATGGGGAAAGTCCAAAGGATAAAGACACCTGGGAAGTGCTGACGAGACCCTTCCTCTCCCTCCTGTCCATATGGACATCCCAGAGAACAGGTCCATATGTAGAGGCTTGCACAGAATGCCTGAACCTCCAAAACCACATTTAAGGGTCTCCCCACTCCAAACAAATGTACCATTTGTTGCATTTATGAAGGCCAAAACACCCTTCATCTCTTCATCCCACTGTCAATAATGATGCACCCTTCACTACACAAAATTAAACTCAGCCATATTTTTTCAATATGAAACACATCAAATATTTCATTTCATCATTATAATTATTGAATGACAGCCAAGTGAGTTCTACCATATTACAGACATACCTCCTTGTAATTTACATAATTTATAAAATACTGTTCTCATGATGCAGGCTATGAAACACCTTTTAAATTTTTTTTTTCTGTTACAGATAGTTTATGCCAACCAAAAATGTCCTTTCATTGTAAAACATTCACACTAAACGTACCTGGCCACAAAGAAACTGAGACTATCCAAGGGCAGCAATTCCTCCCCCGCTTAATCAAGCCGCCATCCTGGGACGGAGTAATTAAATTAACCAACGAATCTTTTGCAGCAATTAGGCTTAAAATAGAGGGTCAGTTAAGCCAGCTTGTCTTTGTGCACTTAGAACTCATGTTGCCTAATTCAAATATGGGAGAAAATTACTTTTAATGGGAAAGCGCTGATTTGGAGGAGGTTTTGGTGTCAATTAAATTGAGTAAGTGCCAGCGGATGTAATGGAAATACCAAGGGCACCATTAAATACACTTATAGAGTAAGATACCTTAGCTAAAATACTTGTCTGGGAGAGTTAAGAGCACCTGCATCAGCAGAGCGTATCAGCTATATCAGAAATAGGATTTTGCATCGGCATTTCTGGCAAATGCTTCAACGCTGGCAGAATATTCCCACTTTTCCCACACTTAAGCACAGGATGAGCCCATTTCAGCTTCTTCCTTTAAAGCAACACTCAGTGAAAAAAAAAAAAAAGGAATTACCACATAACCACAGTGCAACAAAACAAAACCCCAAAACCAAACCAAAGCTTCCTACTTAAGTCCTCTTCCCGAACAGGGACAGTTTTCCTCTGCAAGTGCTGTAACAGGAAAAAAAAACCCAGCTAAGCTGGCAGACGGTCGCCAGCAAACGCCAGTACAGATGGATCCTGGAGGCAGATGCTGTCAAATCCGTAAGGTCTGGCTCACATCCCTGATCCTCTGCTCATACTTTTAATTTTTTTTACACATAGGATGGACAGCCCTGGGAAAAGCAGCCAAACACATGTGTTTTCCAGCAAGCTCATTCACATCAGTCAACAAACGTTTTGGTGGAAAAAAAAAAAAATCTTCAGCCCAGGTTCAGCTTCAGATTTACAGAAGTGTCCCAAAACCAAGTTGGGAAGCTCAGTTTAGTGGTCCCTCCGTACTTACCCTTCCCAAACTTTACATTCTGCAGCCAAAGAACAAACTTTTCTACATCAGATGCAGATATCAAGCATCTGGCAGGTGCCAGGAGTGAACAAAATCTCCCTAATCAGACCTACAATTGACTTTTTCATGCCGACAGAGAGATAAAATAGTCACAGAACAATAAAATGACCAGTTGAAAACAAGGCAGGGCTTAAGGAAGGAGACTTTACACTCCCCCAGTAAGCAATACAAGTACCATAAACGAGCACTGCAGCAGAAAAAAAAACAGCACTAATAGAATAGTGACAGATAAAAGAAAAGCTTAACATATAAAGTGACTATCAGATAGGTTATATTACATATGACAATGTCAAGTCATACCATGATTTCCCCACTTTGCATAATCCATTTTTACGGAGCTAGATTAAGTACAGCGATGCATCGCAAACAGCTGATGCTGCAATTAAAACACTTCTGTATTTGCCAGAAACAACCTCACAGTGTGCCAGGACCACAGCTGATTTCCTTTACTTTCAGTAAAATCTTATTGCAGATAATTACATCCCTTGAGCTGAGCTGACAACACACACAGTACCAGGATCGCCCTTTTGCTCAAGGGTGAGGTTTTCGAGTCCCCAGTTGACCATTCGTGTCTCACGTGCTGTGAAGCCACCGTTAAAGAAAAGATGACTTCTCCATTTCCAAAACCAGAGAAACACCCAAGTTTCGGTGTTCTGCAGAAGATGGGGGGTAAATGGCTGCCCCCGAAGCATCTCCCATTGCTCTTTAGTGCGTCGAGCACTAGACAGCTGTACAAAGGCAGTCCTCACCCATTGCTCCACATACTTCCAAAAATAACATGGTTTGGGGCTTTTTGGTCAGAAGCACGTTGTCTCAGCTGATGATGGTACAACACATGACATCCCAAACTAAGTACTTTAAAAAAAACAACAAACAAACAAACAATTTCATTATGCAAAACCATCCAACGTTTCCTTAGGCCAACATTGTAGGACACCACATTTTGCCATACACTAGCTCTTATCTCCATTGTCACTTTTTGACAGCTCTAGTAGTGCTCAGAAGCACTCTCTGGAGCTGCGACTCGCTTATTTTAAGATCTGGTGATGACAGGCTGGCATCACCAACAGCTTGCCCAAGCCCAGGCTGTGACTCTTGTTGTAACACTCCTTGCTTCGGATGGTGGAGGTATGGACCTTCAGTTGGAGGGCAGGTCTGGCAACAACTCATTGAAGGTTGGGGAGATCTTCTTGAAGAGGTGCATCTCCAACCCAAAGCCAGCCTCAGCTGGAGCCAAGAGCTACTGCCTGGCATAGAAGTGAAGCATCTTCCTCCTCCATTGGAAAGGCATCTCCACCACCTTCCATCCCCTCCTCACCAACCATTAGCTTTTAATTTAGGGATCCGGTCCAGTGTATAACTCTTGGACACCCTCCAGCCCCTCAAAGTCCCTTCAAAACCCTACTTTTTTTCCTTTTTTTAAATAATATTATTCTACATGGGGCCATAAATGTTTAAAAATGAAGTTTCAACTTCCCACTTCATACCTGCATAGCCCAAAAAATGGTAAAAAAACTGAAACATTCACTGCTCTGGGCCCGATACAAGTTTTCCTGCAGTTTGTCACCAAAATCAATGCCACAAACCGAAAGGCAAGAAGGAAGTGTCCCTACCATAACGCCTCCCATCTGGAACCTCTTAGCAAAGCCCTCATGTATATTTTACACACATATTTTTCCTGCTTTTCCCAAGAGAAATATGTGTCATGAAGAAAAACAAAAATACGTTAGCAGCAACAAAAGCATACCACGGTAATACGAGACCCAGCTTGGCTTCTGCCCGTGTTATCCTTCCTTTTAGACCTCAGCTGCTTTTTCGCTAGTTACAGGCAAAAAATAATACACACCCTCCCCTCCAAAAAAAGAAAAACCAAAAACATCAGAACTCTGCCATTACATCAACACAATAAAAAACCCACATTTGTGTTCTGCCATGTAAAATACTGCACAAGTAAGGACGAGGTTAAACGTGAATACACACGTTTCCAGCCCTTCCCTGCTCTTCGATGGGATTATATAAATAATCCGCAACTCTTCTTGATGCAATTCCAAAACTTCAAGCACTGCTATGCTGCAGCATCAAATTTCCATGCATTGTATGCAGTTAAGAGTACTTGCTTACACCCCAGCATCTCTGCTGGGCTGATGTTTTCCAGCACTTGCAATGTTTCAGTAGCTGTAAGCAGCTTCAGATGTCTGAAACAAATTTTTTTTCCCCTTTTTAGCACAGTTCAAACAGTGAAATGGGAGCTTAAAAATGCTTATTACTAAGTATTGAGGATGGACCACAACACCTGCAGGAGCCAGAGCAACACGTAGCATTGAAAATAAATAGTTATCTCATTGGACTGATGCTTAGCAGCCAAAAAAAAAAAAAGATCTTATCAGTGACCAGAATATTTGATAAGTGCCAGGGGAAACAATGGCCAGCACTGATTACTTTTAGGGAGCAAAAGATAAGTCTCAAAAATCAATATATTCCTATTGGGTATTTCTAAGCAGGACACAACTGCTTAAACGCGGATTTTCAGCCATTAGGTAAAGCAAAATAGGACAACTTAAGAGGTACCAACTTGTCACCTTTCCCAACGAGGGTACTTTTGAGGTCATGATGGAGATTTTTTTCTATAAACTGAAAAAGGTTGCTAAACTGGGGGTAAATGACACTGTTCCATCCACTACTGACAGGGAAAGCAACAGCTGCAATGTGAGTGCAAAACAGCTGATGACCCGTGGCACGACACGAGCACAGTGCTGCTATGTGGTTTGTCGGGCAAGAGGGCTCCGGGAAGAGAATGAGCTTTCATTTCAAAGGCCACCCTGCCAAAATCATCTATTTAGCTTTGCACAATATTCTTCAATACCACCAACGCTGTTATTTCTGCTAATAGTCTTTGGAGGTTGTTTTGGTTTGTTTTGTTTTTTAAAGCCACACAAAAAAGAAAGCCCTGAATTAACAAAATTAGGTGAGATTTTCTACTCCAACCTTCCAGGCAGCAGAAAACACTGTGCAAAACCAACACAGACATTTTTCTCTTGTCCACCACTTCCTAGTCCAGATTTGTGAAAGGCTGAGCAGTTGGGACAGTGTGTTGAATTGTGTTCTGATGCCTTCCTCTGGGTTTTGGAAAGAGGAGGTGTTAAACCAAGCCTGCTTTTGGCGCACTGGCCAACGTGCCAAGGATGCAGAGCCCTCGCTGCTCCTTCTCCCCACGTGAAGATGAGCAGCAGCTGCTTCTTCGTCCACCTTGGCCAAGAAAGAGATATCGTGAAGTAGGAACTCAAGTATCTTCAAGTCTATTCAATTTTTTCAGGTCTATTACAAAATGTAGCCTCAGGCCATTATCTTCCATTAACGGGCAGGATTTTTAACAACACTTAATTTTTATGGTGGTTTCATACATCCCATATTGCTGCAAGACTTCAAGTACTCAGACATCAAGGAGCAAAAAGCAGACACAAACCACACACCTTGCATTAGAGATTTGTCCCAAAATGGAGCAAACCAGAGAAAGGAACGCAGTCCCAATTTTTAGAGCAGCATCCGAGAGCCATTGAAACTCCTTCTGGGATTTCCCTCCAGCAGTTGGGACATGTCTTACAAATTTCACAGCAGATGAAGCTGGGCTCCTCCCAGGCGTGAGCTCACTTTACTGGGCAAATGAGCCGATCTCCAGAGCCTCACGCAGCACGGAAGCTGGAGGAAGATGCCAAGATGCTGAAGAACTGCAGCACAAATTAAGTCTCCAAAGGCATCTAATAACACTTAACTTTGCAACCTCTTTAGCCTTTGTACATAATGTTTTGGGGAGCACCAACTTTTAAAACATTTCTGCTTTTTAGCAGAATATAGCAAACACAACAATAAGTTGTATATGCAGTACTACATTTAAATCATAAGATATTCAGAAGAAAAAGGTGTGTGATGGACAGACAGACCCGTTCAGAACAAACAAGCGATGTGCTCGTTTGCCGCACTGGGAGTCACACACAAATAATTCATGCTACAACACTCCGTATAGCTGACAGCAGGAGAAATGCAGAAGATACACATGGAGAATTCACACAGGCATTGCTTGCCAGAGCAAACAGTAACAGCAGACTTCGCTTTCCAATTAATTTCATGCAAATAAGCAATGCTTCATTAGAGTACACGCTCATGAAATTCTTTGTTTTCCTGAAGCAGTCGTTTCCAGGAGATATGTACTATATGCCTGATTTTTTTTAGCACCTTTTCTGTTTAATTACCACCATGCAGCCTGATCAACCCTCTCCAATTGCTTCCCACTCTGCAGATATTCACCTGACACGCTCTCTCCATTAACGTGTAATTAAACGAGTGGTGTACAACTCACCTTGCAGAAACCTGCAAGCTCTACACCAGTAATGTCTGGACCACCATTTCTTCCTTCAAGCTTGAAGAGGCACTACAGAGTGTTTAAACCTTTTTGTAATTCTTCTGTAACTAAACATACAGCAAATAAATGAAATTCAGAGCCCAATCCTCATATCATAGGGGTGATGGGATAAAGACAAATTTTGTAGACAGATAAAACATTATCTGGAACCAGACTAACTGGAACTGCTGGAAAACCCCAAAAGCTTTCAAAAGCAGGTCCTCTGCCAGGCTGACACAAACTGCAAAGCTCAAGTACAAATTTAGGCATTTTTTCTGAATTTAGCAAGAGATTCATCAGTTGAACTCAATGGAAGAAAATTATCTTTGCCAGAGGAGCACTGAGATGTGAAAAAGGAAGGGGAGAAAAACAAGCACTCTCTGTGCTGAGCAGCAATATATCATTTATAACCTACACAAAACCACATTTTCATCTATTATTTGGCAGCAAGTGGTGACCTACCATGCAGCAACACGTCAGAACAAAGAGGGGGCTATTGCTAATTACATTTGGTTTCAAAAAAGAAACCAAGAACCAGCGCTCGCAAGCAGAGGAACTGATGGCACCCCTGCATTGCTCCCGGAGCGAGGAAGGATGGCTGGCACATCCCTCCCAGCAGGACTGAGGGCAGAGGAGAGATGCCCAAAGGCATCGTGACTTCCAATGTCTGATCCAAGGCAGAGTTTTTGTGTTCTCAATAAAGAACATGAGACAAAAAGCACAACGAAACACATGATTTTGATGCTTTGGATCTCCCTCTGATTGAGGCAGAACTACAGATGACAGCTTATATAACTTTAAATTCAGTGGAGTGTGTGGATGTGGAAGTATCAGTCTTAGTGAGGAAAGAAAGGCATCTTAGATCCAGATAGTACTTTCTTCATTGCATATTATCCACTTCCAAAACCTTTACTCCCTACATAGGGCTATAAAGTTACTGCCAACAGACAGCTGTTTATTCTCATTATACACCCCCCAAATCTGAACCTGAGGAGAACCGTCAAGGAGATGACCACTCAAGTGCCCATCGTATAGCCATTGTATAGTCAAAATGTCTCAGCACGTATCGCTTGGAGGAATTTGAAAGATTTTATAGGGGTAGAGTTGAAGGATAATAAAAAATACATCATCCTGAAAGTCGGGTTAAAGCAAGGAACCTGGCCACTCTGTTTCCATTTGGGATGATGCGAATTTATTACTTTTTAAGCTGCTTATTATTCCGGTTGCTTTTTGCATTAAGTAGATGCACGCAGGATGTAGCAGAAATTGCTGGAGTACATCTGTTTATCGCAAATGGGAAAGACAGGGACACTGCTTCTGCTCACTTACTCAAAGTAGTTTTATAAAAGCGCAAACAAAAATATCATTAGTGGTAGCTAAAGGCAGTTTTGTTTGCATCTTTAAAGAGAGGGTATTAAATGTGTTTATTGACCTTAATCAGCCAGTAAAACGCTAAATTAAAAAATTAAACTCATGAAAACAGCATTTCTTCTCTAAATAGCTCTGCCTGCAGTTCAGGAGAAGGAGGGATGGAAAAGGAAGCTAAAAAATTCAAAAAAAAGGAAAAAAAAACCAGAAAGAAACCTTTCTTTCTATTGCTGAGCCTCATCCTCTTGTTTATAACTCCCGAAGAGAACAGCAGCACGATTGTCCTACCTCACGCTGGCCGGATTTCAGCAGGAAGGATTTGGTCACCTGGCCTCCGGCATCTGATCTGCAAGGCTATTACCCTGGTCACCTCTCTTTTTTTCTGCCGTATTCCCCATCTCTCCCCTTGGATGACATCCAGGCAGATGGGATCTACTGAAAATTCATCAGCTGCCTAGTCTGAAGTCACTATAATAATTAAAATGTAAATGGAAAAACGGAAAAAAAATCCCATGCTATCAGAAACTGTACAAAAAAAAAAAAAGGAAAAAATGGAAAGAAAAAAAAAAAAAGAAAAAAAAAAGGATGGAATTGGTGCCAGGAAGCTCCAAAATCAAAGTTTGATGATAAGCAATGCTGAGCATCAACAGTCCCGAAAGAGATTCCCATCTATGCTCTGCTGCTCCCCGGGATGCGTGGCATAAATGCGTAGGTGACCATACTCCCAAATGGATCAAGATCCTGAGCACATACACAAAACATACATTATAAGGGGGTTTGGGAGTATTACTGCATTTGCAATTCTTCCAATGTGGCTTTAGAAAACAACTGTATCAAAGATAACTCATATAATAGGTACAAAAATCTCCACTTGAATTATCAACACCCACGGAACTGTTCACCTTCCACATCCTCCTAACCACGTCCCTGGCACTGGTCCGCAGCAAGATGCGCAGAACTAAGCTGAGCTGATTTGATCGCAAGGAATAGGACGGGATCCGAAAAATAGAAACTTTTTGTGAAAACACTTCCAGCAATTGCAAGCGCCCTACCCCAATCGCACATCCTTGTCTGAGGAAGTTTCCCTCCTAAGCAAAATGACACGTGGATCTGGCAGTCTGGGGTTAAGTCAAATCAAGTGTCAAACGTGGTTTGAATCAAGTCAAATGAAGAGAAATGCAGGGTATTCTCTCAAAATAGAAAACTTAGTAAGTCCAAACCTATTTTTCTTTTTACTTAATACTAAGTTCAAGCTTATTTTACTTTTTGACTTTCACTTTCCAGTTGAAAGGTAGAAAATTAAACCCTTTGGAAAAATTAGTGCTCAAGATCTTTCGATGCGATAACCACAAAGCAATTTTAAAATTATAACAATTAGAGTCAAAATGCAAACTCACGGTTCCTATATACTTCAATATTTGCTCGCACAGATCTTTTATGCCTTAATAAGCTAGCAGGTAAGACAACTTAATTATTCAAAAAGCTTCTTCTCCCAGCTACATTCCTCTTGCCGAACAGACATGATTGATATGGAAAACCAGAAATATTTTGCTTACTCCTAATTATATCTTAACGAAGCTTTCACAGCAACAAAAAAAGCCAGCAAGGGCTGGAGCAGCCAATTTAACAATGCACAAGAGTTTTGCAGCATGGAAAAAAATCAAATATTCCTCGAATGCCTGACCACTCGCGTAAGTGCTGCTTGTAGCAAGCTTCCTCCATTTGCATGCTGCCACGTTCTTGCTAAGAGCTTATGGACATCTTTAAAAGCCCAACGATCAATAAAGTGCAATTTAAAAACTTAGTTGAGGTTGGGCTGCTAATGTGATGGAGATTAAGCAGACGCTGACCCACACCATGTCCAAACTTTAAAATTAGCCTGCATGACAACCTTCATCAGACTTAGAGGGGCAGAGATAAAGAAAATATTTTTTTAATATTTATGTAGCTCAAGTACATATATTTATTTTATACTTCTATATGTCATATCTGTTATATATTTATTTTCTACTAATATATCATATCATTATACATTTATTTTAGATCAATATTATCTAGTATTTGACAATTTAGGAAATGCAGCTTTGCCACAGGCTAACGCGATGCAGATATTGCCGTGTGCTTAATCCTTGAGCAAACGTGGCTGGTCCCCCCAAATTGAGGCTGTTCCGATCAGCAACATCGCCTCCGTGCTTCAGCACTCCATCGGGATGTCAGCTGGGGATGCACCAAAATTCTGAGTAACCTCAACTTATGTTATTTATCATTTCAGACCCTTGTAAGGAAAAACTTGGCGCTCTGACCTCATTAAACTGTAATTGCATTGTCCATCAGATGACGCATTTACTTGAGCATCCCAGCCAGCAGCCACCCTGCCAATAACGCAGCCTGATAAATTTAATTAATAACCCCACTTGAAAACTAGGTGAACATCAATATGTTGGGGGTTTTTTTCAAAGCATTATGTTTTCTCCCAGTTTTACTGAAATTATTTGGCTTTTCCATAGCAGATGAAAACCAGATGTGATAGAGGGAAGGGCTGCATGAGCCAGAACGAAAAACCAAGGCAGCAACAGGCAGGTCGCACCCATTCATTAGCCATAAATTTCAATTCTGTCATAAAGTTCTTTCTATTCCATCTCTGTTATTACAAATATTCTCATTGTGATGTAATTCTACAAACCAGAGTTTTCTCCTTCGCAGCCCAATGTAGAAAGCAGCGCACGAGTCAAAAGGCTTCAGCAGAAGTTTCTTCACACTGCGTCAGCTCTTTGGAAAGCTTCGCTCCCATCTTGCGGCGTTAATGCCGATATTATGGTTTGTAATCCCTCTTGAAGCAGCCCAAACCCAGGATTAATCCAGGCTTACCAGCTCTTGGATGTCCACTCGTTATACTGAGAATATTAGAGAAAAGGAGTTTGTGTACATGCACACAAGGCAATTTAGGAAGCATTGCTGCGTGTGTATCACTGGCAAAATGGAATATGCATCTTCATTTATGCAATTTGCAGCACAAGTGGAGGAAAACTGGAGTTATTTATCATTTCAAGCAGCTACAGAATGCAAGAATGTGGAGCAAGAGTAAATCACGAGCGATTCAAGAACTGACTGGCCATGTCTAGGCAACTGAGATGGCAGATGATCCAACGTGCTGAATTTTTAGGCATGCTTCACAAGCAAGGAAAAGTCTTTGAAGGTCTTTGCTCTTTCCACATTATTTTTTTCCCATTTTAATGTTCATCTAAAATTTATGGCAATAATCTGATTTAAAGCAAATATACGGTGGCAATTAAGAGAAGATGCAATTCAGAGCACAGGAGTGAGTTATTCTTTGCTTCAATTTGCAGAAAAAAAAAAAAGACAGGAAAAAAGAAAAGCAAGGTGGAAAAATGAGCCTTGTTGGGCTCTAATTACTACTCAAAAATCACGGGCAACCTATACACTGACAGCACTGCTCCAAGGACTGCACTGGGAACCATGGATCATCATCCCAGTATTGGCCAGCTGCTGGTTTTGGGGGGTTCACTTGAATTCCTTTAAAACTAATTTAAGATTATAAGTTAGCTTTGACGTCCTTTTCCACTACCAATTACACAAAGAGATGCAATAATTAAAATATCAGACAAATTTCTATTGCTAATTAGCCTCCAAAAATGTTTAAATTCCCATCACGGATGCGCTTTTCCATAGCAAAAAAGGGTTTCCTCGTATCATCGCATCCACTCTTCTGAAGCTCGAGAATTACATTCAAATAATGCTTTTAACAAGGAGGATGCTAAGCTTCACGCCAAGCCACGGTCCACAGCGAAGCAGGGTTTTATTTGATGAACTATTTTGGGCTTCTGTATGACACCTGCAATGCAGATTTGTGTGTGTGCATATATATAATTATATTACATATATTATTGTAATAGAT
>NW_010122187.1:9430-9735 GCF_000699245.1 Pterocles gutturalis | reverse complement strand
CCCAGGATTACAGTCAGGTGAAAATATATAATGACATTCCAAGCAAGTAAATACAAACATGCAAAACTAGACTTCTGGAACCACAAAACAAATTAAAAACTACAAAATAATCCCAAAGAAACCCCCTGCTCCCAGATGAACTGGAATGAAAAGACACTGGAAGAGCCATAAACACAGAGAAAAACTCAAGGCTATGGGGAGAAGATGCAAACAGCTAACAAAATGTTGACTAAATGGAATAAAACACACTGCCACTTACCTGAATGAGTAACATGAGCTGCGGTCAAAGGGCAATATCTGGACAG
>NW_010122187.1:0-9407 GCF_000699245.1 Pterocles gutturalis | reverse complement strand
GCAAAGGAGAGCACGAGGCTTGGGAACAACAGAGCTCCAGCTCCTGGGATTCCAACAGTCAGTTCTGAGTGTATGCAGAGGCTCTGCCTTAAACCCACACAAAGTCTTAGAAAACCTCAGGGCCCCTCTAGATGACCATTTAGCAGCTGACCTCTGCTTGGATATTGCCAAAATAAACTGAAATCAAAATTAGACATGACTGAGCCCAAGTACACCTTGATTAGTATTTACATAACACACAGGAAAATGTGAGAAGAGCACATAAATAATGTACTGGTTGTTGCAGACATCTCAGGAGGAGAGCTCTCAGCTATGATATTGATCCTCAGGCACGCACCAGCTCACTGTGCAGAAAGCCCAGATCTTCTCTTCATGCACGGAAGCAAACTGCCAGAAGCTGAGCCACACAGGTTGAGTTGCAGACTGGTGCTTTATAACACCAGTGGGGTTAGCAGTTGGAAAGATGCATTCTGGATAAAAGCTTCATATGGAAAAAAAACCTAATGATGGGGGGGTTTCCAGATCTGGTTAATTTAGAAGCCATTACCTGTTTCCTTCTTTCCTTCTAGTGGACTTGACATTTGACAACACTCCCAGGAAACACAAACATGGGAGAAGCTAGTTGTTGGACTTTTCCTCCTGTTACTGTACGACCACTTACCCAGACAGTCTTCATACAAGTTGGGGGGACTCCAAAACTGACACCTAGGAATGAGTCAGTACCATCACTTTCCGAGGCAGCCACACAACACCATATTACTCAACTGCCACAAGGAGTTTGTGCCACCTGTGAGAATAGAGTGAGAATAGTTTCTCTTCCCTGTTCTCATCCTTCTCTTGTTGGAGGACAGATTTAACTTCATGCCCTATCTACACAGGTAAAGGTGGAGGACATCTGGACATTTCTTCTTTTCTGCCTCTTTTGGTGAACATTGTTAGGAAAATAATTCCAAGACTTCCTTTGATTTGAAGAGACACTTCCAACTTCTACTTGACCTACTCTGGCTTCAGTGGACTTCTTTCTTTCTCCTTTCTAAACACCACACAACCCCCAGAAGCATTCCAGTCAAGCAACAGATATATCTGATCCTAGTTTGCAACTTGCTAGGTCCTGGTAAGCCAGCTGCAGACCTTCAACCCACTTGATGGAAAATGGTTGAGTGGGAGAAGTAACAAGTGGTCATAACCTGTGGAATACTTCTGCTGGTCTACAGGCATAAAGCAAAGGAGCTGAGGATATTACAACCGGTAAGAGGCAAATCAAGCTTCAGATCTAAAGCGCCCAATGCAGCAAATATCCTCTGATAAGATACTTGCACTGAGCTAGCCAGAGAGGGGGCTCAAAGATTCATCATCACTATTTTCCTGATACATCAACGTCTCATAAGTTTGCAGCAAATGAATGTCAGTCTCAAGCATACTGTTAGGAAAGATTCCTTAAAATTAATTAGCTTAGTAACAATGGCCTGTCAGTATGTTACTAAGTCACCAGCATGAGCACATAAGTTACAGTGACAGCTCAGGGTATAAAATAAGTGCCTTTATATTGAAATTTGCAAAGTGCCTAGCAGTCAAATGCCAATCTATTCACTTCTGGTAATATTGCATAGTTTCTCCTTAATAGTCTGTTCCCAACTCCCACACAAAGATAGAACTTATCTTACTACAGAGAAGTCTTTCTCCTTTATACGCTGACCATGCCCAAATTTAGAAAGCTTTTTAAAGTGTATTTATTTGGACAGCATTGATTCATTCAACAGCAAGTTGAACATGAGGTTAGAACATGACATTAGAAAAAGCTGAAGATAATGGAAAATAACAATTCTCTCTTGGGTGACTTACCTAGGGATGCATGATAAACTGAAGGTAAGGACCAAATTCTGAGAGCTAAGAACATCAGCAGTTTCCACATTCAGCACTTTACAAGATTTCCCCAGTAGAGAAGGAAACAGTTATTGCTATAATTATTTCATAGTTCCAGTCAGCTGCATTCAGTTGCACTGCTATATTCCAATGGCAGGAAAATGGAATACAGTAAACTATAAATATCTGTCAGAATTCCTTTGAAAGGACAACAGTTAATTGCATAGCTTGATCTCCTGCCGTGCAGAGCTTGCATTTCAGGTTAGAAAGGTACAGATTGTTATTGATTTAATTCTCTTGAAACATGTGTGGTATAAAACTGTTCAAAAGACTTATGGGGGAGAAATATATGCTTCCAAAGGAAGTCCTACAGCACAAGATTGTGGCAGGCTACCTTCTTGTAAAAGGCTTTCTGAAATTCAATACACTCCCTTCCAAAGGCCCTCACAGTCCCCTCATAAATTGAGGCTCCTTGCTTCCTTTGCAGAAGTGAAATTAAGTCAGTGAATCAGATGTGAATCAGATGAAGAACAACAAAAGATTAGCAATAGTATGAGGCGCATGCAAAAAATAGTCCTCTGTGTTAAGAATAATTCAGCCCTTATTACACACTCACTCTAACAGCGAGTGATCCATCTCAATCTTTCCTGTTTTCCTTTTTTCTACCTTCCGCTTTGCAAAATAATTCCAGGCAGTCAAGACAACATTTTAACTATTATATTCTAAAAATCTTTGAATCCACTTCTGATTTAGCTTGTGCAAAATTGGTCAGACCACCCAAAGACATTAGGATATACAGCTACGCCGTAATTTTTTAAGCCTTGTCCATTCTGGGAATAAATTCCCCATTATAGCCATCGACACCACAAGTGTTTAACACTTGTTCAGCTCACCTACTTTCCACGAAGGGTAACTTGACCCAGTATAAATTATGTATGACCATGATCTTGCTGGTCTACACTTGTGTTTAGCCTGCTGCTGGTACACAGAGAGCGAAAATCTCCTGCGCAGAGAAGCCTTTATTAGCAAGTTACATAGATACGAGTAAACACCTTGCTCCCAGATACTGTAATTAAGATGACACATTTTCCCAATGGCTGCTTTAAAGAGACAAAATATTAATGGAGGAAATATTGCAGAAACATCTTAGCACCTGTTTAGCACAGGTAGCTGACCAGTTGTTAAGCTACATTTGCACACCCTGCCAGCCTTTGTTAGGAGAGCTCTGGAAGCTGTAGATTAACAGATATACCTTCTCCAAGTTAGCTTTTACTAGCTTTCCCTCCAGTTTACAGGCTTAGAACAGAAAAACATATTTACAGTTGTAAATTTCAGGTTTCTTAAGGTGGGTAGGTGGGGTTGGTTGGTTTGTTTGAAGAGTTTTTTCTTTCAACTGTTAGCTGATTGAGAATATACACTGAGAGATTAAAATGAAATGTATTACTTTAATAAATTTAAGAGTAAAATTAGTACAACCTGCAACACAGTTGGAAACCTAAGCAACCTCTATCCAAGGAAAATTTCCAACAGTTGCAATGGTTGCACCTAGTAAAGCCAATTGAAAAGACTTTCACTTTTATTCACCCTTAAATACCATGTACCCCACAACACACTGAGCACCAAAGAAGGGGGCTATGCACTGGCAACATTCTAAAAGCAACTGAAAGAATCATTAAAGAGATCACTGAGCCCACTGGGATTGAGGCATACCTAGTCAAGCCAGACATAATATTAGCCACTGATCACCACGCTGCAGGGCCTGAGAACAGATGCTGCAGTTTTCAGACTTCACACACATGAAGCAAAAGGCAGCGCGTACCCTGCGAGGCTTACAGCCTCCTGGAATCTGACCCAGGCGTATGCAAATCCACGGGCAGAGAGCATCAGACTTCATGAGGCTGCAGGCAGGAGTCGGAGCCTGCCCACATGGAACAAGTTCGACAGCTAGAACCCGAGGGAGATCAGACAGGCAGAAATACAGGCAACAACTTAGGTAGGAGAAGGGTGGGGAAAGTTTTACTGAGATGAAGTAGGCGAGAAAGAATCTCTGGAGGAGAAAAAAAAAATTAGAGAGAGATTTAAGATAACAGACAGTAACAGCAGACAGGATGCAAATGGGGAATTCTTCCAACAGATTTTTACCACACAGGATCTCGGGAAGCATTTGTGCTCACCACTGCATAGGAGAGCACAGCAGCCTACTGAAGGAGTTACAGGAGATGAACACTGGGTTTCTCTCTCTATGTCTCCATTTCCCCAGTTTAAAATAAGGATAAGGATAAAAGCTTCCTTTCCTGAAACAAGAGGTAAACAGAGTATATACAAAGACAATTAAGATACTGTTATTAACCATCACCGTCTCTCACCCATGATTTCAGATGGGAAAGATGCTTTTTCTGAAGAAAAAAAAAACATAATAAGAACCACCATTCTCACTACTATTACCCATAAAAACATAAAACATCAATATCTGACTATAACAGAAAGACTAGAACTCCTTATTTTTCATATTAAAATTCCCTCCCCTCTCTGTTGCCCACTTAGAACAGAGACAGGCAATTCCTTGCTTACACACTGGCTGTACTGTAGCTGAGGGTGGCAAAGCTCCTGACCATGCTGTGCTCCCCACACACATGCCTGGAGGAAAGCTGAACCCCCAGAACAGCCACAGCAAGGATAAAGAGGGCTGTACCCCTTACCCCTCCTTTATGCTTTCTGAGGCCAGCAAAATTACCCTGATGTCAGCACATTGAAGCAATTAGTAAACGAGGGGAGGGTCAGATCCAGCCATCTACGCATTGATTGCAAGTGCACACTTTCCCCCAAAGGTAACATCAAATGTGTACTTGAACCCTTAAAGCAGATAGGCTGAAGCTGATTTATTGGGGTGATTTAGATCTGTTAGAACAAATTTAATTTTGAATACAATTTTATATCAATTAACAGAGTCTCACAAGTGTAGCCATTAAGGAATCTCTTTCCAAAACCAAAGCCAAATATTCAAGATTTATGAGACTGACTGGACATATTGGAAGTAACTAATTATTCGTAATGATTCTTTGTACTCTGACAGTGATTATGTATTTTCAGTGCAAATGACCATGATGAAGCAAGTGATAACGGCAGCCCGTGTTTGTGGAAGGGATACCAAGCAGTTAGGGTCTGATTGTTGTAACAGGGTATTGGGGTAGCAGGGGGAGGAACAACAGAAAACAGCTAAGCCCAGTGGTGCAAAAACCAGTTTATTTAACATCTTGAAGTATGTTCTGGTGCATATCAGAATGGCAATGAAAGCCCGTGGTCTCATTTTATTGCCTTAAACAATTTTGTATGCAGTTTATTTATTCTGACCTTTTGTTTGTCCTTCCACCTTGGCCATGACAGTCGTTAACAGAGCGGGGCCTCGCAGGCTCCGCTGTTTGTAACAGATTGTGGAGTACGTTTGGGGTGAGAGGCATGACAGAGATTTGGGGCCTGATTCTCATTTGCACTCAAGTTCCTTCACCTTGCTCTCGTGGCACAAGGCAGGCAAAGTACAATAGTGGCCATGCTTCCAGCTCCACAGGAGGAAGGAAAAGTCTCTGGATTACTCTGCTGCGATTACAGTCCCTGGGAATCCAAAACCGATAGGTAGACAGGGGCTGGGTAGATTTTCACATTGCCTCAGGCTACAGAGAGTACAAAAGCACTGCCTTTCTCCTCTTTTTTTCATAAATTCCATTCCTGCCCCAGACACAGGGATAGAGTAATGGAGAACAAAGTTCTGGTTGCAGTGAGGTGTTCCAGTGCCAGCGAGGTTAATGTCCAGTGGCAGGCTCCTGGCGAGAGCAATGCCGTGTTTACTGCTACGGTGGCTGCTGGTCTGATGTTGTACTCACTCAAGCTACAAAAAAGGATCTAATTTCTGATCGTCAAAAAGCAAGGGCATAGCAAGTTGGTCATTAAAATCTGCAGCAGCATGCATGTGATTAAAATGTTAATGTCAATATTGTAATCAAGGTCTGACTCACAGGACAGCTGGTAAGAGACTTGATCTGTATTGCTTAGCCCCTGTCACCTGATGCAGACCAGGGTTACAAAAAGGTTGTGCCCCATCACATGGCAGGGGCTGGCATGCAGTGGCTCATGTGGCTAGCTGTGGGCTGGCTGCTGGAAAGGGAAAATCAGACCAAACATGGGTGCAGCATTGATAAGTTCAGCTATGCCTGTACTCCAGCAAGAGGAAAGCTTTTCTGTAAATTCCCTTGGTATCATCTAAGCTGCAGCTCTGTTGCAAAGGTCCTTGAGTATCTCCTGTCCACCTGCAGCACTGCTGCCGGGTCATCCTCCTTCCTTGTCTCATCTCCGGCTTCTTTTGGAATTTTCTCTGCTAGTTTCTATCTAGCTGAGTTTTATCCATTTAAGCCTGTGGTAAATTTTGCCTGGTGTTGTCTAAGCACCGAAAGAGCTATAGTCTGCAAAGCTTCTTTTCAGTAAATTCAGGATTAATGAAGAAGGCCTCTCTATTGTTGGAATGTCTAATACAATTATGAGCTGAATGAACGGACTAGGCAGCAGTGGAGGGCTCCCAGGTTCGTGGCAGGGAATTGTCTGTTTTAACATCCATCTGTTTTCATTCCCTCTGATCCATTATCATTCACCTAGAGTTAAACCATGATGAATATCATTGTGCAGAAAGCCATTTGATGCTGGGGGGGAGGGGGGAGGACTCACTGTAGGTCTGCCTGCTATTGAAAATGTGAAAGTGCCTCGGTGGAAGGAAAGGCACAATTGATTCAGAGATGCTCTTTCAAATAGAGGCATCCTTTCACGTGTGGACTCTCTGATTTTGTTAATTCCTTTGGATGACCCTTCTACTGCATCCTTCAACAAAAATATACATATATGCATATATACTATGGATAATCAAAGTGCTGCTGAATTTGTGGAGTTCATTGAAAAAGCATCTGTATTCGCAACTTTCCCCAGAAGGCACCTGCGGTTTACATTCACAGTGACATTAAACTCCTGTACATAAACACATAAGCAGGATGAGAATCTTGATAACCCTGCTGTCAGGAAATAAAGAAAGGAACTTTACAGGCAATTTCCACTGTCCTTGTTGGTCAGCAAATTTGGAAGTGAATGAAAAAAGAGAACTAGAAATGCATATTAATGATGGAGGACCTAAAGCACAAGGGGACCGAAATGAGCGCTACCAGGAGAAACTTACCGATTCCCCAGCTGATCTTGTTTAACTGTTTACCCTTACAATGTGCTTATAAGCAACACAGAAATTACCTTGTAAACTACAGGACAGGCTGAGAAATGTAAAAATAGCTTATTGAACTCAGTGTAGATGTTATTTTCTAGAAAGTGACTCTTAAAATATTGGTAGAGCAAATACAGTTGTTAAGCTCAATCCATTGTTTATCTGGGTGTATCTAAACTCCAGATCTTTCATTAACAGCCATACCCTGGATCTTGGTTATAGCTTTAAAATACCACACATCTGAAAAATTATAGTACTGTCCCTTAAAGGAAAACACCTCATTGGAAATCCACAGTCCAGCAAAATCCACAGCAGATAACTGTCCAACTCCCCACTAGCCTGTAATTACCCAAGGAAGTGGCTAGACTTAGCTATCTTCCTTGTTTAATTGGCACGCAAAAGATTATAGGATTTTATTAGGACACAAATGACACCGATACACGTGTGATTGAGGCACGCAATGCACAACTGGCTATTTGCATTAAGAGGCTTTGTACTACACATGGGATTTCTACCTTTGGTTTTAAATTTTTTAAATCTAAATTATGTTTCTATGCTACGTTTTAAAAAGAAGGATGATCTTTATTTTAGCTCTTGTTTAAGTAAGGTAGGGCAAAGCTGTCACCAGACACCAGAAACCCTTCTAGCAGAGCCTGTTGGGGCCAGGTGGAAGGCGGCTAATTTTCGACTGCTCTGTTATTACAATTAGATGAGGAATATAAGAAAAAACAAGGAAAAGTGGGTACTGCAGTCCTCATGTCAGAGCCTTTGATGGGTGTGTTGGACGCTCAGCTGCCAGCCTGCCACCGCTGCAGGCACCGGCCTGAGGAAGCCACTATACCCGACAACGGCTGAACTGGAACACAAGCGGGAGCAGGTGGCAAGAGAATTTTTTGGCTTCTCTTACTTCTACAGCTCCCATTAACACTGAATCGCCTTCATGGATATTCCCCTGTGTATTCATGAAGCTCCATGGGCTTCTTTAGGTTTTATTTCACAGCATCCTTTTAACTCCTCTCATACCCAGAACTGGAGGCTACCCCCCAGGGAAGGCGAAGGCAGATGAAGGTGTAAGGAATGAAGCCAAGTCAGTCAAATGGAGCAAAGCCAGCGACACATGCAGAAGGGAGCACCCAGGAGTGACGGTAACGTGCGGTAGTATCTGACTGCGTGCAATAAAAGATGATAACAGGAGGATTAGGTCCTGCTACCACTGCAGCAGTGGGACAGGCAGTGCTCCGCGCTGGGGCCCAGGTCCCAGCACATCTCCCTCAGCGCTGCCCCTGGGGTGCGCCGCGCACAGCTGCTCGCTTGGCCACCAAGCCGGTCCCCTTCCCAGGACAGTGCCGGGGACAAAGCCTGAGCTGAGGAGATTCTGGGGAGAGGAGAGCGCCCGAAACAGCAGGGAAACAAGGGCACTGCAGCCTCCTCCTGCGTTGCAGAGCCCCAGGGAAACCTCAGCAAGATGGACGGATAGGGAGCAGGGGGTAACGAACAGGAGAAGTCTCCCGCCTCCCTCTCCATGACCCTGGCCTTCACCCGTGGCCCCTTGAGCTGCTCCACATCCCTCCTACAGCTCCGGCTGCCCAGCCCCTCTGCCCCCACACCCTCAGCACCCGCTTGTCCCCCAGCTCATCCCTTGACCCCCGGATTGTTCCCCTGCTCACCCCTCAGCTCTTGCCATGTCCCTCAGCTCCTCCTGTGTCCCTCGGGTTGTCCTCAGCCCCCAGCTCATCCCTTGACCCCCGGATTGTTCCCCTGCTCACCCCTCAGCTCTTGCGGCTGCCCAGCCCCTCTGCCCCCACACCCTCAGCACCCGCTTGTCCCCCAGCTCATCCCTTGACCCCCGGATTGTTCCCCTGCTCACCCCTCAGCTCTTGCCATGTCCCTCAGCTCCTCCTGTGTCCCTCGGGTTGTCCTCAGCCCCCAGCTCATCCCTTGACCCCCGGATTGTTCCCCTGCTCACCCCTCAGCTCTTGCCATGTCCCTCAGCTCCTCCTGTGTCCCTCGGGTTGTCCTCAGCCCCCAACTCATCCCTGAGCTTGTCCCTCGTCCCTCAGCTCCTCCTGTGTCCCTCAGGTTGTCCTCAGCCCCCAACTCATCCCTGAGCCTGTCCCTCAGCTCATGGTTCAACCCCCAACTCATCCCCTCAGCTCGTCCCTTGTCTCTGCCTCATCCTTTGACCCCCAACCTGCCCCTCGGCTGGTCCCCTGCCCCTCGGTTCATCCTTTAACCCCCAGCCCATCCTGTGCCTTGTCCCTGGTCCCACGGCTCGTCCCCCGTTCCCCCTTCT
>NW_010122186.1:0-10396 GCF_000699245.1 Pterocles gutturalis | reverse complement strand
TATATATATCATATATCAATGAATGATATTGCATACCATACTTGAAAATTCTGTTCGGTCACATTATAAATTAAATTCTGTAAACTAAAATCTGCTAAAATTAAGCAGCAGTTCACTAGCTCCCCTTTTTCTGTTTCTTCTCAAGCATGGGAAGAATGAAGCAGACTATTATTGCTTCCAAGTAGATATTCTCATAATCCATTTTAGATACCTACACTAACTTTTTGAATGATACAACGCATCTCATCTCATGGGTGTCTAACTTTCCTGCACTGATTCCACAAAGACCACAGTCCTCTAAATATGTACTTTCAACTTCACTTACATTAAATGACTAGAGATGACATGTATCATTGTGCATCCTTCCTGCGTTTGAACTCTAACCACAACTTTAGTCTTCAAGGCCTCCAAAGGAGATACAGAAATAGGCAACACAAATGCTGCACCAGAAGATGCCTTAATATCCCACAGATAACAAAGAAACTGTTATTTGTTGCCCACTAGAGCCCACTTTGCCCACTTGACATCTTTGAAATCAGCTGAAGAACACACAAACTTCAGTAGAATTATACTGCAGCCTTTACTGAACTTCTTACCAGCTGCCTCTTCTAAAGATTTATACAATTTGATAGGCTTAAAACAAACATTTGAATGTTGCAACAAAACTGTTTCTCATGAAATTTCAGATACCAGGCAAACCTACTCCTCTCAGATACTCAGAACAGTTCTTGTGAGGGAAGAAAACAAATAATCTCTGAGCCAACTATGCACTTCCCCAATCATGGGGAACTATTATTTGTATTATACTAATCAATGTTTTTTACAATATATACAATAGATTTTGGCTAGCAATCACGGAACTAAAACCAATACCTACTGAAGTCATTAAAAACACTTGTGCTGACTACAGTGGAGTCATAATTTCACCCATAATGCCCAGTCAGATTTACTTTGGCATCAGATCTAAGTTTTGCTAGTGGGTTGAAAGGAAGGAGGAGAGGATCCATGAAGCATGGATTAGATTTGTGATCAGGATAAAATCAGATCACTACTCATAGAAATTTCAGTGACAGTAATGAAGATCATGCTTCTAACTCTCTAATTTGTGGAGTTGTCAGTACCTCTAAATGTCTGTTTCTGCTCAAGAAGTAGTTGGGAGGTCTTTCGTATTGGGAAAGCATCTCCAAAACTGTATTTCACAAGCAATTTTGTTACAGTGTTCCATAAACACTGGTATTCATTCTCCATTTTTTTCCCCAATTCTTTCTTGAGCTCTAATCCTGCACAGGGAAGAAAGAAAGAAAAAAAAAGACTCTTTAAAATTAAAAGTCTCCTCAAACAGAACCTACCTATTTACCTATGCAGCATCAGGCACAAAGACTTCAATCCCATCTAAGGTCTTTGGTCATTACAACAAATTAGAACAGAATGTTGTACATTCACGGTTTTTAATATCCCAGGGTATAAATAACTAAATGTATTGAGAAGATGTATTTTGAAAAAAACACTGGATTTAGACTGTCTGTGGAAGCCCACAAGCTCCACAACTAAAGAATTTCCCTCACCTTTGCCTCCTGCAGGGTAGGCTCTTGAATTGATAATTTCCTTTTTAGTGCCTAGTAATAGGTATCATCATAAAAATAAATGTTTCATATTCTTAATTTATATTTCCTTTAAAAATTCCTCTACACTTGCTTTAGTGAGGTACATACAGAACATTTTGTGACTAGATTTGTAAAGAAAGGGTTCTGGTTTACTATCAGACAGATTCCTGGCAGAGGATTTCAGGTAAACAAAATGACTCTGAAAGAACATTTCCTACAAATCTTTCTCCCATATTTTCTTGGTCTGTCCGCTTTTGTAACTTTTTTTGTGAATCTTAACACATCTGACAGTGTTCTTAAAGCTCCAGCTCCCAAATTCATGTATTTATAAGACAATATATTATTTTGTCCAAATAAATCTCATCTGAAATTAAAAATGTTGTCCAATGTCACAGTGACAGTAGAATCTAGTTTCCATTCTAACTGTGTTGCACTAAGGCAAAATTAAATAGATAGAAAACTCGCTAAAAACTAAACGGTTGAGAACACCCAATAACAGTGACCCAGAGCTCTTCCTACCTAAGCTAAATCACTCTTCCTTTGCATAAGTACAGGTGGCACATCGAAGATATGACGTGGTAAAGTATTCTGAATGAGTACTGGTGAAAAACATTTTCACATGTGATTTTCTAGACTTGGCTATAGAAAAAAGTTTCCCTATTATTCCAAAAAACATATTCATTACTATATGGGTAATTGCCTATTAAAGTTAGAAATGTGAGAAAGCAAACTATTAAACAAGAATAAAATACCTTCAGTGTATTCGAACTCATAGTAATGTACAAGATTTTTGAGCAGTGAATCATCATTTAAGTCAGGTAGGTAAGTTAAATCCAGTTTCCAACCATTTGTATCACTTAGCTGTGTCAGAGCAAAATGCGTACACAACTGTTGCTGTTAAAATAAAGCAAACAATTAATTCTTATGGAGCACCTTTTCATGTGTAGAGATCAAAGCATCTCCAAAGCAAGGCTACATGAAAAACAACACACTGTTACTTGACTTCTTTGTGATCAAGAAACTGCCTTCACAGTTTTTCTTCACTTTAATAACCAACTTTAAACAATACAAAAGCCTGCCATCAAACTTCCCATACGGGATGACACCCAAAGGACCATCTAGCCCAGTACACTAACACTAGATAATTGGAGATGTCTAAGAGGTCAGGTCTAGATATTGCCTCAAACATTCTCCTAGTCCCACTGATTTGTGGCCCACAAAACTCCTGAATCGTGTAAGGTTTGTTTCCAGCAGGTACATTACATTCTTTGATATCATCAGATGACTAAAGTACATATATAGGAAAATGAAAACTGAAATGACCATTGCACCTGGAGACAGGGGATATACTACAGTGCTACACATACCATTTTTATTAATGGTAAAACTTGCTTAGTCCAGCAGGATTTCATGATCCTAATCTGAGCTCTCTGTGAAAGAGGCATATGAAGAAGAAAAGCCACTGTAAGACACTGCATTCTACAGAGGTCAGCTGCTTCTTCTGGAGACAGAGGGTCACTTCTTCCCTGTTGAGAGATGACCAATCAAAAGTTGACCAAGTCCTTCAGTAAAATAATTTATTTCATCTCTACTTAATTCAGTGGTTTGCACTTTGTTTAAGCAGCTAATAATTTTGATCTATTTAAACAACTTGTGCATTGTAATTACTTGTGAATACACTTATGTCAAAATGAACATTCTTGTAGTGCTGGTAGATGCAGATCAGTTACAATGTAAAGAAAAAAAAAATCTGTTTTCCAAAAAGAATATGACTGAAAAACAATACAAAATTAAAAAAAAATTGTCAGCATGTCTGGCAAGAAATGTTATTATTTGAAGACGAAAATTTAGCATCTAGATATAGGCCTATGCTCTTTTCTCAACTGCACAGCAAAACAGCTGTGCTAACTACCCATAGCTATCCTGTAGTCCACTGAATGTGTCTCAAAATATTACTGATCTATTGCGTCTGTGTCAACTTGATGAAAATATCAGGCTTCTAGTATGACCACAAAAATGATGTCATGACCATGTCTTCTAGAAAGAAAGAAACCTTTTTTTCTGAAATGTCTTGCTAACTTGAAGAAAAGTGTATTCTTCTGTAAAAGGCAGTATGCGACTGAGCGTTAGGAAAAGGAAAATAATGAGCACAACAACTTTCTAAGGTAAAACTCCCTATGGAAGTAACTGGTCCAAAGTTAACACTTTCCCCAACAATAGCCACTGTTGCAAGGGGTGCAGTGCCACCCACAGACAGACCATGCTGCTTTGGAAAACTATGGCTACAGCAGTTATCTGAAGCAGACCACTTACAGAGTGGAGTCACAAAGGGAGAAGCTGGAACTCCCTTCAGCTTGAGATCTAGAAGGGCAGCCATCTCTCCTGTTAGCAAATATTAATGGTCACTGTACTGAAAAGTATTTTAAAAATTCTTACTCTTGCTGATTGCTTTCTCTTTGCTCTCCAGGAAGTATTTGCATTTTCCAGCATGTTACTGTATATTTTTAATCCCACAGCACAAACAAGAACACAGATCACACGCCGAATGTCAGATCCTTCAGGCCACAGTTGCTTCAACAGACAGACAGTCTGATGAACCTGTAGTTATAACATTATGAATAGCACAAATGACTACTATAATAAAAATTACAATCACTTACAGAGTTCTACCAGAGAACGGAAAAAAAGGATATTAAAACTACAGAAGGAAAAGAGGGCACAATCATTAGTAAAAATAGCTCTTTTCTGTCATGTCCCTGAGAGCACCAACAGCTTTGACTGTCCCTGCCCAACCCCTGGGGCCTGCCCCCACTTTCTCAGGGCCCATTTCAGCCCCTCAGGGCTGTCAGTCCCTGCCCCAGCAATGCTGCAGCAGCACCAGTCTCCAGCTCCCCACAGCCCAGCCTGCTGACAACCTGATCTGGCCTTGGCCCGTTCCCAGGGAGGTGCCCAATGCCGGGGTTGCAGCTGCCCCCCAGGCTAGCCTGCTCCTGGCTGGGGCAGTGCGACAAGCCTTGGCTACCAGGCCTGCCCTGCTGCCTCCAGGGGAGCTCCCATGGCCCCAGGCCCCCAGGGAGCAGCCACCTGCCCATGCTGTGTCCTGATGTTTTTCTGCTCCTGGGGCATCTAATTATTGAGCTTGCCTCAAGAAAGATAATCATAATAAAACAAACTACTATCAGAAGCCATGAAGCCGTGTTTCTACTGACTTTAAAATGCTTTCTAAGTAATACCATTTTTTTCTGGATGAAAAAAATCAGCTTGCTGAACCTGTATCATTCACACTGAAGTCCAAGGAAAGCCTTGCTGCTGTTCTCTGCAGGAGCAGAAGTACGATCACAACACTGCAGTGTAACTTAACACCCAGGAAAATGGCAGGGGTACATTAGGCACTAAAGCTGTAATACATACATACATATACCAAATTTTTAAGGTTAAAGTAATGTAAAACAAGATTAATTAATCCATTGCTTTAATCATGCAAGCACAGACCTTGCAACTGTAATCAAGCTCTTAAAAAAAAAAATTCCCAGATTGTGAATACTTTTACAGTTAACAGAGTGTGCAAGCCTTGGCAGCTGCAAGAGAGGTTTAGATTTTGAGATGTCTCTACAGATGAACACATCCTCCCAGCCTGCCCTCAGGAGCCAGCCGCTGCCCTAGGGGTGAGACAATGGCCACAGTGCATCCAGAAGGTAGTAGCCACAGCCCCTGCAGGCAGCTAAGGGTAGATTTATGCCACAGATGGTGTCTTCTGCTGAATGGGCTGGTTCCCATCTTCTACAAGATAAAGGCAGTTGCCAAGATGGAAACATCCCTTAAGTGGCATCCCACCAATCAGCTTCCAGCTGAAATATCCTGCTTTGGTGAACTTTGAAGAACAGCTTCAAGCTGCTGTGAAGAAGAGCGGGCACAGAGGAGACCTTCTCAGACTCTGGGTGTCACTTCAGTGTAAGGAAGAGAGCCCCCAGTTCTGGCTAAGAAAGAATTTCAGGTAAAGGAATAGAGGGAGACAGTCAACTTGAGAATAAAAAAAGAAAAATTATCGGAGAGGTCTAATTACCTCTTTTTGTATGTCTTTCAGGCTCAGCTTGAGGTGTTCATACAGACACACAAATGGTTCTTTGTACCTCAGTAGGTTTTCACAGGCATAGCGCAGATCCCGTCCATACTATGAAGTGCAGAAGTCAAAGTTATATGCAAAGTCAATAGATACAATGCATCAGGGACTACTAGCCACAGACAAAAACCATTCAGATATATAACAATCCTCAGACTCCACGAAACATCTATTGTAAATAAAACTCCTTTAAAAATCACATCCCTGGTCTAAATGCTAGTCTTGTCTGCCATATTACAAGACAACAAAGACAAGTGATACTGAAGATAAGGGAAAGGCTGTATTTGAGACTACCATGTCTTAAGTGAACAAGGATGTGAAATTAGACAATAGAGAACAGGGCAGGAATTTGCCACCAATCACAATGTTTGCCTGTCAAGGATTTCAAGACCAGAAGATTAAAGACACATAAAATGGGCCAAGTATCAGTGCTTTATAATTTTAATGTATAAATATAACTGATATTGAGATATTTTAATTAAATCTGCTAAATAGAACTAATATTGTTATTGCAAACAAACAAGGAAGTTATGTAACTCACCTTTTGAAAAAATAATCTGTGTTTATACACACTCTGAAGGTGATATCCATAAACTCTAAGAATATCATACTCCTGTCCTGAAGTAAGCACAATGTTTATTTTCTTTGACAATGAATGAGCAATTAAAATAGATAAATAGTCTGTTTGGTGAGAGGTCAGTCCTATGTCAGATACGATGATGAAGTAAGGATAGCTTTTCTTCAGGAAGATCTCCCATTTGGATGATAAACAATTGGAAAATTCTGTATGAACAGTGGTGCTTGTGTTATGCCTCAGGTGTTCTATTAATGCCGTACGTAAAAAAAGAAAATTAGGATATGGAAAGTACATCTGTTCTGCATCCTGTGGGAAATAAAAACAATGAAATTATTCAGTTACATTTATTGACATAATGAACCACTTCCTAATCCTGATTAGAATCAAGCAGTTGGTTTTGAAGGAGTGCAGTGGTTTAAACAGCAAACCAATGCTACTTGGTCAGTACCTTGAAGAAAACAATGATGTATTTTGCTCCTTTTTCAGTGAAATCCTGCAGGAAGCATTCAATTTGGTAGAAGAAGTTTAGATATTGTGTTTCCTCATGTAAAAATGTAAGTAGTAAAGAATCCCCATCTATCACAAAAAATTCAGACTCAACAAAGTCTTTTAACAGACTGACATACCTGAAAGAAAAAGAAAGAGCATGTACATAACATTACTCCAAGAAAAGCTGTGGACACGGGACAGAAGAAATTTGCTTATTAATAGATTTTAAAATAAATGTTTTTGTTAATTAAATCAACTAAACATTAAATGTACAAATTAAATCAACAGCAAACCATCTTTCTTGCACCTAAGGTTAGTCCTAAATAGCTTGCAATCCTTTCAGTTATTAAATGTATTAGCAATTGTCTCCTCTACAGCTCCAGATACTTTTGTAGCATTTGAAGCTGCTGTGACTTATGTGGCACCACTTGTCCATGTCTGCTTATGCAGAAAGTGTTATCTGTTCTATAAGAAATACCCCACAGGAGATAACCACAAAACATACTTTGAGAGCCTTCTTGCCTGAGTTTTCAGCTAAAAATCGCAAGCGAGTTATCAACAACTATAATGACAATGACAACTACGTCCCTCATCCAAGCAATGTCTACGGTAAGAAAAATACCTTAACAGCAAGAGGAATCCAAACACAACACGTTCCTTCAAGAGATCAAAGAATTAAAAGACTTCTTCATCCCCTTCCCATTTCATAAAACTGTGAAAGTTGATAACATTTGCATTAATAGGTCTTAGGTCAAACTGGAAACAAACCCTCATCACTGAAGATGGCAAGTATAAGCAGGCAGCATCTCAGCAGTTTTTAATACATCCCAGGAACTGACTGTGTTCTCCAGATCTTTAAGAATCCATGAAAGTCCAGGGACATGCTCTTTTACCCAGAACAGACCAAGGAGTCAGAACTTTTGCAGGTCCAGATGAAGAAGAGGCAAGCCCTTTCAGTAAAGGTTCTCTGCTTTCATGTTTGTCTATTACATACTACACTGTCTATTACATATTACAATACTACTGCATATTATGAGAACATCCATAATCTAATGATAAGAACATGCTTGTTTTCTTCAAGGCTGCCAAAAATGCCTGATACACATCATCTTAGATTCACGCCTGGGAAGACCCAGCTTTCCTTTCTGGCTGGGATCAACAGCCTCTGGTTTCAGGCCCAGGTTATTATTTGATGCAATGAGTAGCCTTCCATGAACAAAAGCTATGTAAAATTCTGTCTTACACATTTAAATTGTCTGCCTTTAATTAATACTAATCTCTTTATCATGTTAGATCCAGAATGCAGAGGAGACACTTCACTGTCAATGTGAACAGCACTATTGCTAATCCTTTTCCGTCTCAGGCAGGGAAAGGAAGCAGAATTTGGAGATGCAGAAGATCATGCATGAGAACTGACGTGCAAAAACACAGAAAGCATACATGAAAATGAAAATTTTGTAGGAAAACTGTTTTAAATGCTGTAAAATACTAAAATTTTCCTTAAAACGTGAGGAAACATACACCAAAAAAAAAAAAAAAAAAAAAAGCCCAACAGAGAATTTGAAAAGCAATAGTTAAAATTCTCAATCAGTTCCTAGAACGTGCAGACAATCCCTACTCTTTGGGAAGGCTTTCTATTATATTAGGAATCTTCCTTCATGTGCCTGGACGAAGTATGAAATCCTAAGCATGCCTTAGGTCTCCTTGCTTTCCAGAAACCTAGGTGATGAGCACATAGCTTCCTTCTTTAAGGGGTACTGTATTATGATGTCTACTTAGGTCAAAGAAACTATTTTTATTACCATTTATTACATTTCTTTCCATGAACCCCACTGTACTTACTGAGCTCTTGAGAGGGATGCCCAAATGTGTAGCCTCAACTGCTCCAGAAATTCACGATATTTTCTTATTTCTAAAATAACCACATACATGGTTATTGATAGAAACATAAAAACATCACTCATCAATTAATTACACAAGAGACAAAAGGTAAGACACTGCAATAAAAGTCACAGACATGAGCATAAGCTAGTAACAGCTCCTCACCAGGCCTTTGGGAATCATGTTTGTCCTGGAGAACTCTGAAATCCTTGACTTCAGTTTGTGATGCCCGCTGTGTCACTTCTTCAGTGGTCAAGACACTGTAAGTGTTAACGTAATCTGGGTCTTCAGCTTCTTTTTCTCTGTCTTCCTCCTCTTTACACATCTGCATAAAAGCTGCTTCTGCTTTGTCACTGGTCTCATACTCCTCATCACCGCCACTTGCAGTCCCACTCTCTTTATCTTCCTTTGTTAGAATAAAGCCCATTTTCTCACTGTGGCTACACTCACTGTCATCATCACTAGCATTCTCATTTGCATCATAATGAACGACTTTCTTGAAACGACCTTTTGCAGAATCCATCACAGATCTTGATTCTGGCATCCAAAAAGAGAAAACTCTAAGTGATCAATAGATAATTTTCAGGAAATATGGTATGCTCTGAAGCTTCAAATTATCTACTTTCTAATCAGACTGGAATAAAACTTTAAGAAAAATCACAAAGCATATTGCAAACACCTCTGAAAAACATTTTAATTTAAAAAAAAATATTGTTATGAACAATAGAGAAAACATCAGCTTTTGTCTTTCTTAATGTTGACTAAAGATGAGCATTACATATCTGTTTTGCACTTTGCATGAAGGGACCCTTGAGGGTGGGTTAGTCATAATTTGCTGTATCAGCTACATCTACATGACAAGCTCCAAGGAATGATCCGTGTTTCCTGGTTCAAGTAACTTGCACCCACACCGTTCATGCTAGTCCAGTCTCAAGTAGACACACCACAACATCTTCATTGCATGATGGGGGTAATCATGGTTTAGTATCAAACCCACTTTTTAATTCAGTTTTAGGTTTTTTTCATTTTTTTTTTTTCAAGGGTAGAATTCTCAAATCTTGATTGAACATACAACTATAATTGTTAGTGTAACTCCCCACTTTATGAGGTCATGATGCTCAGTTTCTTTGAGATAAAGAACAAGCAAGAAACTTGGGATAGCCCTGCACAGTCCCTACTGTAACAACTCAGCTCTTTTGAACTTCACTTTTCTCTGGTTACCATTCAGGTAACAGCCTCATGCAGTATTGATTGTTGCAGTATTTGCCATTGCAATATTCATAAGTCTCCCATTTTCAAAGAAAGCAAAACTGTACCTGTACATACTCATGTGTGGATTATGTGTGTGCTGTATTTCTTTTCAAAAAAAAGGCTTAAATACTTTGCTACATCGGTGCTTTTCTGCAGTGCACACACTGATATCTGAGGTACCTGAGGCTACAGTGTGGGCAGAGGCAACTAGGTGTTTTTGACACCCTGCCAGGACTCCTGTAGCCCCTCCAGTTTTTCACCCTCCCGGGACTCCTGTAGCCCCTCCAGCCTGGAGTGTGCTCCCTTGCTGCCTGCAAAGTCCCAGATGTTCCCCTGCGTGCCGTCCAGCCCTAAACCAACCATAACCCTAATGCAAACCCCAGCTCCAGCACCATGCCTAAACCCAACCACGGCCCCCCCGCCCTAGCCCCAGTCCCAGCCCCAAATTCCACCCTAAAAGCCACCCTAACGACA